>NC_091958.1:53118787-53228787 GCF_031021105.1 Erythrolamprus reginae
AGAGGAGGGAAAGATAGGGGGAGGGGGATATTGAGAGAAAGAGAGAGATTGAGAGACAGGGAGGGAGAGATTGAGAGAGGGGGAGAGAGATTGAGAGGGAGGGAGAGATTGAGAGAGAGAGAAAGAGATTGAGAGAGAGGGAGAGAAAGAGTGAGAAGGTGAGGGAGAGAAAGAGTGAGAGGGAGAGAGAGATTGAGAGAGGGAGATAACGAGTGAGAGATGGAGGGATTTTGAGAGAGGGAGGGATTTTGAGAGCGAGAGAGAGAGATTGAGCGAGGGAGAAAAAGAGTGAGTGAGGGATTGAGAGCGAGAGAGAAAAAATGAGAGGGAGAGAAAGAGAGAGTGAAAGAGAGGGGGAGGGAGAGATTGAGAGAGGGAGAGAAAGAGTGAGTGATTGAGAGGGAGGGAGAGAGATTGAGAGAGAGAGGGAGAGAAAGAATGAAGGAGGGAGGGATTGAGAGAGAGTGAGAGAGAGACTGAAAGAAAGCTGATTTGCAATACTGTAGTTCTTTCCGAATAGAAGAAAATCGGGGTGCTGCCTGCGGCGGGGCGCCCGCAACGAGAAATGGGAAACACACACACCCCGTCTTCTGGCGTTGTTTACTAAGGAACAAGCTCCGGCCAGGGGTGGGGGGCGAAAAAAAAGGTCGTCCCCCTCCCTCTTGTCCTTTCCCCTCCTTGCCTTTTCTTGCAAAGCTCCCCCGGAGGCGCCGCGTAAATAGGGAATCCGGGCACCCCCTTTCCCGAGGCGCGCGCGTAAAAGGAACGGGCTGTGAAGAGCACCCCTCCCTCCCTCTTAACTGTCTCCAAACCTGCGGGGGTGGGTGGGAGAAGGGGTGGGTGTCGGAGGAAGAGGAGACGTGTTGAAGGCCAGCGATGTTAATTCAAGACAGATGGACCCAGCTTGGATAAAATCGGCATTTCTATATTTGGTGCTTTTACGATGCGGGCGCTCGGTTCTCCAACAGTTTGGACGGGGGGTGGGGAAGCTGTCATTAACCTAATTTGAGGCGGGGGGGTTGGAGATCCACTCTCCTCCTCTTAACCTCCCCCCTCCCAATCTATCTATCAATCCTCCAAGTCTCCGGGCAATGAAAACGCTTGAAACGGACTAGCGCCTTTTCCGACGAACGCGGGTTTTTATTTCCACGCTCGCTTCTTCACACCCCCCCCCCGCCACCGTGGACTTCCAAACGCGGCCGAGGGGTCCGGCCGACTTTCCGGGTGGAAAAGACGTGGGTGGGTGGATGTTTTCAAGTCCCACCCACCGCCGTGCCTAGAATGTGTAATTCTCGTGCGTTTGCGCCAAAGCCCCGCGGGACCAGAATTGGGTGCTCCTCCCTCGGGAGATTATTATAATATTTTTTTTTCGGGGGTGGGGGAAGAGGAGAGAATCGGTCGATCTTTTCCTCCGGGAAAGGTTTGGGAAACTCCTGCGCCGAGGAAGGCGGGCGCGACTAAATGATCTCCATTCTCCCGACCCGAAAAGATTTTAAAGTCTTTAAAGCGCGGTGGGAGGAAAAAGGCCAGGTTCCCTTCTTCTGTCGAAAACGCGCAACTCTGGAAGGATCGCGTAGCCCAGAGGGAGGAGAAGGAGAAAAGGAAGCCTTTGGGGGGGGAGGGGGAGGGAAATTAAGCAACATTTCCAACGCGCAAAATTCCACCCAACAAATAACGCGAGCGCAATTCCTCAGTTTTTTTCAGCCGGCTCCGAGCCGCCGCGGGGGAGTCTATCTCTCCCGTCTTCTTGGCAAGCTTTTCCGCGGTGGGAGGGGGGGAATTGAACGGGGATGGGGGGGGGGGGTGTTTGTAACCGGGCGGGGAAAGCCTAACCCCCCCCTCCAGTCCTTAACACCTCCTTCTTCGTCGATCCTGGCTAATTTGGAACTCGGCCATCAAGACCCGCTTGCCAAGTCGTCAATTTTTCCTCCTCCCCGGGGGGGGACGGGGGACGGACGGCTGGGGGAGAGGCACACGGTGTTTTTTTTAAAAAAAAAACAACCCGCCGGGTTGCAAAAATTAAGCGGCGCTTTTCCTTTGCGGCCTCGCCTTTCGACTTCCCACCCTCCCTCCCGTTTCCTTTACAGCTTACGCTACTATTTTCGGCGGCTGTTTTTTTCCCTCTCACCTTTCTCTCCCTCGCCTCCCCCCTCGTCCAGTCTGCTTTCCAACGAGGGAAACCGCCCCCCCCCAGAGGTGGGGGTAATTGGAAACGGCCCCATTCCGTAGAAAAAAAGACAAAAGAGATGGAGAGAAAATAAGAGACACTCAACGCCCCCCCAAACGAAACTCATTTACCCCAAAATTCTAGGAGGGCTTCATTCTCTGGTTCTTCGCGCCCCTTTCCCCCCCAAATCCAGGTGTTCCCTGCACCCCAAAGGTGTAGAGATATCTTTAATTCTACTCCCAAAAGATGCCAACTTCGCAGTCAAAAAAGACAAAATAAAACCGAGATGCAATTTTTCCTCCATCGCTTTTATTTTATTTTTTTTGCAAAAGGGGCATCCGCCCCACGCCCCCGTGGGGGAAACGAGGGCCGAAAAATCCGCCACTCCAACGCAAGGGGGGGGGGAGACGGGATTTTGAAGACCTTGAAACCCGAGGCGGCCCAACCCGAAGTGGGGCATTGTGTAGGAAGAGGAGGGGGTCTTCAAACCCCCCCCCAAAGAAGATCGTTTTTCTTTCCATTTCTCCTCCCCCCCCCCCTTCCCCGCGGGGAGCCTGTATGTAAATAGGGGCGGATTACGAACGATGGTTGGTATGCTTGCTCCTTAAAAAAATAAAGAATGAAAAAGCAAAACAGGGAGGGGAAAAAAAACGAGGCTAGGCGAAAGGAAAAAATGAATCATTCGCTTCTCCCCCCCCCCCCAATGCCCAGCCTTGTTTTCCTTGAAGCGTTAAACTGCCACGGTGGGTTTATTTTGCCAAAAAAACCCCTTAATTCCGAATTATTTCCCCCCCCCCCTTTTAAAGTGACACATCCACAAGATCTCCGCGGCTTGCTATAACCCCCCTTTATTTCTGATCTCTTCCCATGCAAACAAAACGAATTTAAGGAGCCGCGCCTTAGCTTTCTTCTCCCCCCCTTCTCCCCCTCCCCCGAAGGAAGGAAAAAGAAAACAAGCGGGGAAAAATATCCGAATTTGCACGGCCGCTGGGAAAACGGAGAATGTCCCAGAATTACGCACACAAAAAGGCCATTTAAAAAAAAAAAAAAAAAAATTAAATACATATGTCCTGTAAAATGTTTATTGATTGAAATCAAAGATAAACATTGTATTTACAATGTATTTACAAACATTTGTAAAGGCCATTTTTAGGCCTCGCTTTTTCCCCTTGCTAATCTTTGTGGAGAGAAACAGAAAAAAATTTAAAAGGTATTTTTTTTAAAAAGAGACCTTTTTAAATTACAAAGGCCTTTCTCTCTCCTCCTAAACGGAGGTCTTTTTCTTTCAAAAATAAATGTATTTTTAAATTTTTTTTGAGAATCCGCAGCTTTGTTCGTTGAACGGCTCGAGAGGGAAGTAGACGAGGGGCCTAGGTTTGGGAAGGGTGGGGTCCTCTATAAATGCAATCCAATAGAGAAAATAGAAACGCCACCCCCACCCCCCCGCGTTTCTGAGCTCACACGCGTACAAAGACCGCTGGACTTTAATCCGCGTTTGTTTAAAAAGGAGAAGCGACCGTGGCGGATGGGAGTTAACAAAAGCGAAGAGGTTTTACTCACAGTAAATGATTGATTCGGGAAGAACGCGCCCCTTCTTTCGCCGCTTCCCCCCACCCCAAAGCCCCTCCTGGAGTAACTCATCTGTACACTAGGATCTAATTTGGGTGTAATTCTTGGTCAACGACAGCCCCGTGTCGGATGAAAGAAAGAGAGAGAGGGAGAAAAAGAAAGAAAGAGCCGACTCCGGTTCTTTACTCCGCTCCAAGGCGAAGCGTCTCGGCTTCTCCTTTTGGCGGCTTGATCCTGATCGGCGGCTACCGCGGAAAAGGCTGCGCCCGGCCTCTTTCGCCGGGAGGAAATCGGTCCCCCCCCTCTTTCAAAGGGGGATCAGGGCCTCCCCCCCCCCCACGAGGCTGGGATCGGCTGCTGGCTTACCTGGCAGTCAAACCCCACGGGGGGGACGGACGCCGCGCGCTTTCTGGCCGAGAAATATCCAATCCGGACGGAAGGAACACCCCCCCCCCCGTCCAAGAGAATCCGGCCCCTAAGCCTAGGAGGCGAGAAAACATTTACCTTCCCCCCCCATATGCCTTTCCCGCCGGTACAAAACCTTCCAGCCCCCCTCCCCTCCTCCAAATTCCGAAAGAAAGAAAGAGAGAGAAGGGAAGGAAGGGAAGAAAGAAAAAGAGAAAGAGCGAGAGGAAGAAAGGGAGAGAGAGAGGAAGAAAGGGAGAAAGGAAAGAAGAAAGACAGAGAGAGGAATAAAGGAAAGACGAAAGGGAGAAAGGAAGGAAAGAAGAGAGAAAGGAAAGAAGAAAGACACAGAGAAATAAAGGAAAGAAGAAAGGAAGGAAGGAAAGGAGATAAAGGAAAGAAGACAGAGAGGAATAAAGGAAAGAAGAGAGAGAAAGGAAGGAAGGAAGAGAGAAAGGAAGGAAAGGAAAGAAGACAGAGAGGAATAAAGGAAAGAAGAGAGAAAGGAAGGAAGGAAAGGAGAAAGAAAGAACGCATCTCTGACTTACTTTAGTCGAAAAAGTCCTTTAAAAAAAAAAGAAAAGAAAACAATGGGGGGAAACCCCCAGAGAAAGCGAAGGGCCCATTTTTAAGCTGGGGCGGCGCGCCGCGTTGAAAAGGCCACGCAATCCAATGGCCACCATGTTTTTTTCTCCTCCTTCCTCCCTCCCCTTCTTCCTTTAGACCAGGAGGAAGAAAAGAAAGACCAAAAAAAAAAAAGGACGAAAGGAAGAAGAAAAAAGGGAAAAGAAAAGAAAAGAGAGAGAAAGAAAAGGATCGAATGGGAGCGGAGGGAATTGGGGAAAAAAAGGGGGGGCGCCTGGAAACGGCCCTGAAAAAGTTCCCACCATCACCCCCTCCTCGCTCTCATTCAAGCCAAGCCGCCTGGGGGAGCCTAGAAACTGCTCGCCTCCTCCTCCTCCCCCCTCCCAGCTCCATAATTGGTTTGATAAGCTTGGCGGCCAGCCAAAGTTATTTCCACGCGCGGGAGTGGCAGGCAGGGCGACCAATGGGGGAAGCCAGAAGGACATTCCGAATGGCCGAGGGGGGCGGGCCGGCCGAAACAATGCGCGTTTCATTGCTTGGCTCCTTTCTTCCTCGCCCCCCTCCCTCCCTTTCTCTCCTTTCTCCTCGCCCTCCCCCCTTTTTTCCCTTTCTTTTTTTTTTAAACATCCTCGAGAGAAACTTCGAAAAGGGAGGAGGGGGGGTGGGGGGCAGCGCTTGGGTAATGTACCTTTCCCCGACGCTGAGTTGTATATGGAGATCGCCAAGGATTACCAACGGGGACCAGGGTGCGCTTCGGAGGAGAAGCTAAGGAACCGAAAAAGGCCCGGAATCGTGGTTTCCCCCCCCCAGCAGCTCGGATCCCCTCCGCCTTCCGGGGCTTCCTTTCGCGCCAGAGGGGGCCCTCCGTGCAAGACCCTCACCCGCGACCCCCAAAAGCCACGAGAGGACCGGGAAAGGAGGAAAGAACCGACCCCTGCAATCCATCTAGCGCGCATTTGGGTTATTTTTACGCACGGAAATCGCAAAAGGGAAGGATTTTTGGGGAAGGGGAGGGAGAGAAAGAGGAGGAAGAGGGGGGGTTTCCTCTGGCCCCCTTTCGCTGATGGTGGGGGAGGCGACGGATCCTAGCGGGCCAGAGACCCCCCCCGCGGAAAATGCCCCAAAGGATCGGGCTAAGAATCCACTGAGGGCATCATCTCCCGAAGCGGAAGGTAAGAGCTTTGCGCGGCCAACTTTCGCAAGTTGCCAGGGCTGGTTTTGATTTTTTTAGAGGGGGGGGGGGCAGGGGAAAAAAGAGAGGGAAAGTCTTGGCTGTGTGTTTGGGGGGGCTTTTCGTCCCCTCCCTTTTAGGTCTCGAAAAAAAGGGGGGTTGGATGGAGGGGATTTTTTGCACCCCGCCTTCCTTCAACCTATTTCTTCCACTATTATTTTTTCCTCTCGGTTTAATTTTTTTCCCCTTGGAAAGAAAGCGAAGAAAACAAGGCATTCTCGAAAGAAAAGGAGAAGAAGAAGGGGAAAAAAAATAACCCCTCCCCGCCTCACTTCGGGTGGGCTGTTTTTAATTAAAATCGGGAATTCAGCCATTTTGGGAAAAGGGAGCCGGGATTACTCGAGGCAAGGAAAAAAATAAGAAAGGGAGAGAGGATTTTTTTTTTTAAATCCCTCTTGATATTTTAGCCCAAACTCCCCGCACAGTTTCAAAGGAAGTTTATTTTCGCCACCCCCGAGAGAAGCCTCGGCGTCTGGCGGTGTGTGTGTATCCACCCGCACCGACGCACAAACACACACACACAATCCCCGTAGGAATCCCGTGGCCAGCGGGACACCGAAGAAGGAAGATTTATGGCGATTTTTAAAAGCACGCGTGGGGCCCAGCCTCCCCCAGGAACCCAAAACTTTCTCTTTTCCGTTGAAAGAGAAAGTTCCCATGAAGGGGATCTCCCTACTAGAAATCGCAATAAGACCTTTCTCTCCCCTTTGCCGCCCCCCCCCAATCTCCGGTAGTCTTGAATACCAGGGACAGCACAAAATGAAAGCTTAGGCATTTAAAAATATATATATACTGTATTTATATATATTTATTTTGGCTCCTGCTTTCCCCTCTCGATAAATGGCAACGTTGGGACTGCAACGTTACAAATTATCCTTTCCAGGGAAGGGAGAAAATAGCCTTTGGAAGGGTGGGGGGGGGGGCGAGAAATGTGGAGGGGAGGCAGGCGAAAGGACTCAAAGCCAGTTGGCTAAAGGGGGGAGGGCGCAGAAAGACCTTGTCCCCCCCCCAAAGAGATTGTAAAAATTTTTTTGGAGAGGGTTCGTTTTGGAATCCTCGCTTGCGCGAAGGGAAGGCGCGCGCGGGCGGAGAGCCAGACGCCCGGCGCTTTGAAATCGAATGCGGCGCGGGAACCGAACCCCCCTCCTCGCTTGTAATTTTTTTAAAAAAAAAAAAATCCAAGCCAGAAGCGCTTTAAGGGGTGCTGGATCCGATCTCCCGCCGGCCCCTGGGAGGAGATCCGCGGATTTTCCGAGGTTGTCGAATTGGAGGATATTTTTTTTTGCGCGCCTGCTTCGCGCGTTTCTCCACCTGGGCGTAAAAGTCGCCTCTGGATCTGGGCAGCTCGCAGGCAGCCTCCTGGAATACACCGGCGGAATTGGGGAGCCTTTTTAAGGACTAGGTAAAGAGGGGGGTCCTGGGGCTCTTTCTCCATCTTTCTCGTTCTCTCTTTCCCCCTTCTTTCTCGATTTCTCTCTCTCTCGTTCTCTCTAGCTTTCTCGTTCTCTCGTTCCCCCTTTCTCTCTTTTTCTCCTCTTTCCTCTCTCGTTCTCTTCTGTTTTTCTCGTTCTCTCCCTCTTTTCACTCTCTCTTGCTTTCTCGTTTTCCTTCGCTCGTTCTCTCTAGCTTTCTGGTTCTCTCTTTCTGGTTCTCCTTTTCTCTTTCCTCTCTCGTTCTCTTCTATTTTTCTCGTGTTCTCCCTCCCTCTTTTCTCTCGCTTTCTCGTTCTCTCGTTCTCTCTAGCTTTCTTGTTCTCTTCTTTCTGTTCTCATTTTCTCCCCTTTCCTCTTCGTTCTTATATTTTTCTCGTTCTCTCCCCTTTTCCGTCTCGCTTTCTCTTTCTCTCGTTCTCCTTTTCTCTCTCGTTCTTTCTCTCCTTCTCTTATATTTCTCTCGTTCTCTCCCCTTTCTCTCGCTTTTTCGTTCTCTCGTTCTCCCTCTCGTTCTTCTTTTTCTCTCTTTTTCTCTCATCTCCTTCTTTTTCTCCCTCATTCTCTTTCTCTCGTTCTCCTTTTTCTCTCCTTTTCTCTCCTCTCTTTCTCTCCCTCTCCCTCCCCTCTTCCCAAGCCTAGATTTCTTAAGCAGCAAGTCCTCATGTTCACGGTGGGGTTTCTGAGTTGAATTACCTCAGACTGCAGAGTTAGAGGGCTGGGAGGGAAAGGATTTGGTGGGGGGGGGGGCGGAGAAGAGACCCAGAAGAGAGAAGATAGTTTCTCTTAAATTATCAAAGCCACCCCAATAGTTCTGCAAAGCTTTATATATATATATATATATATATATATATATATATATATATATATATATATATATATACACACACACACACACACACACACACACACACATATACATACATATATATAACACACACACACACACACACACACACACACACATATATTAAAGGGGTGGGAGCAGATAGAATATAACTCAAGGTTGTTCCAAGCTTTAAAAATAAAGGTGGGAATAGATAGCTATATATTTCATGTTTAAGCTTCTCTGCCTCGTATATATGCTTATTTTTAAAGCTTGGAACAACCTTGACTTTTTTTTTACATTCCTCCCCTCCCAAGGAAGGTTAAATCACCTTTGATGGAGAAAAGGAGGAAAATAAAAGTCATTTTTAAAAATCCAATAAATAAATAAAACGAATGTTTAAAAACAGATAAAATATAAGGAAGAGTTTGGGTTTTAGGAAGCCCGGAGCAGCGCGATGTTATCCACTTAAATTGTCTTTAAAAAATAAAAATTAAAAGCTAACAGGGTGGGATCCAGCGGGGGGCCCCTGATTTTTCCTCCACAGTTGCCCCCCCCTCAATCCCACCCGCCATAAATGAGGTTCAAGGGTTTTTCATGCGGGTTTCGGGGAGGATTTTGCAGGCTCGCCGCCCTGCTTTGTGGGTTTGGGTTTTTTGCAGCTGGGCCTGGTAAAGAAAATATAAGTGGGGGGTTGGGGGGGGCAGCGACCCCCCCCCGTGGAAGAAACGCAAAAGCAATCCAGCCTTTAAAAAAAAATCTTTTCTTATTAGAAAACTTTATATACAATTGATTTTAAGCATCGTTGTTGCGTTTAGAGCTATATATTGTTTTATTTTATGGTGGGAGAAAATAAAATAAATTAAACCCTGGGGAAAAAAATTTCTGATAAAGCCATTTAAAAAAAAAAGATATTCCTCTCCTTTTTGTCTGCAAAAAAGAAAAACACTTCCAAACGGGCGTTTAAAAAAAAACAAACCAAGACGCCCGTTTTTAAGACACCAAGAGCGGCTTGCGAGCTCAGGGCGGGTGGACTTACAATTTATTAATTTTATTAATTGGGTTTATATTTTATTTATTTATTAATTCTCTCCGAAGACTCGCGGCTTGCAACATAATAAAAGACAGTAAATGACAATGAAAACCAAACCAATTAAATTAAAAATTCCATAGCTGTTTAAAATTCCAAGCTGTATCCATTGACACAACAACTCTGCGATCATTCCTTGGCCAGGGTTAAGGTCTAATGGCCCAAACCTGGCCACATAAATGAGTCTTAAGACTTAGGAAAGGCAAGAGGGGGGGGGGGGCAGTGTGAATATCCAGGGGTAGCTGATTCCAGAGGCCGGGGCCCCCACAGAGAAGGCTCTTCCCCTAGGCCCCGCCAAGCGACATTATCTCTCCCAGGACTCGGGGCACACAACATATGAAACATGGACATACAACATATAAAACCAACACTCACCATAGCTAAATCAAATTAAATTAAAATGAAAGCTATCTTTTTTTTAAAAAAAATAACACAGCTGTGTTAAGCGATAAAGACCTTCCACTTTGATTCAGCAGATCAGCAAGAGGGGAGGAAATTGGGAAGGTTTTTAACAAGTTTTGTGGTTTTACTAGTTGTGTTTTAGCTAAGTGTGTGTATTGCCTACCCTCTTTCCTTAGTTGTATATGGCTTGCTGTCATGCCCTTTCTTAAAAGAATAATGTTTAAATTATTATTATTATTAATATTATTATTATTAGTAGTAGTAGCAGCAGTAGTAGTACTACTACTACTAGTAGTACTATTATTACTATTATTATTACTATTATTATTATTTAATAATAATGATAATTATTATAATGCTCTTTCTTAAAAGGGCATTATAAACAAACGTTTGCTATTATTAATTTGAAGAGGAAGGGGCGATCCTACGGAGGGGAGGGGTGTCAAAGAGCCTCGGTTTCCCGTGGGGGGGGGCTGTAGGGGGTGCATCCATTTTTCCCTCCCCCACCGCCTTTTCTTTTGCCTGCAAATGAACAGGGCAGTTTGGGGAAGGGGAGGGGGTTCTGGGCAAGACCAGGTTTTGGGGAGGGGTCTCTTCTCCCTCCCCCATTCAATAACCCCCCCCAGCTCTCCCCTTGCCCAGGGTGTGTCTGTCTGCCTGTCTCTGTCCGTTTGAAAAGCCCCTCTCTGACTCTGCGCCCCCTCCCCAATTTCTCCAGGCTCCTTGGCTTGCAAGAAGCTTTGCAACCCCCCCAACCCCTCCAGGAGGATGATGGACCCCCGCTCCCCGCTGGCCCCCTCCGGACTCCGCCGCCTTTAAGGCTGGGGCCTGGCCGAGGAGGAAGAGGAGGAGGGCGGCGGCGGGGGCGGTGCTCGGCCACCGGAGGATGGATGGAAGAGACCTGGGGGCTCCCCGCGCCGTCCGCGTGCCCCCGCCGCTGCTCTCCGGGCTGGCCATGGAGAGCCACGTCGCCGCCGCCGGAGCTGCTCGCTTGGCTCCATTGGGAACGCCGCTGCCGCCGGGCAAATACCTCGCCGCCCCCGGCCTCAACCTCCATTCCCACCCGGGTGAGTCTGGGGCTGGGCTTCTGGGGCTGGGAGGATTGGCAGGGTGGGGGAGACAGTGGGACCAGGGTGGTGGAAATGGACAGCCTTCAACCCCCATTATTATTATTGTTGTTGTTGTTGTTGTCGTTGTTCTTGTTCTTGTTATTAGTAGTACTGTATTACTATTATTATTATTAGTAGTAGTAGTATGTTTTAGTATTACTCTTATTAGTATATAAGTATTAATATTATTATTATTTAGATTTATAGACCGCCCTTCTCAGGGAGGTTTATCTATCTATTTATCTATCTATCTATCTATCTATCTATCTATCTATCTATCTATCTATCTATCTATCTATCTATCTATCTACCTATCTACCTATCTACCTATCCTTCCTTCCATCTATCCATCCATCTAATCCCTCCCTCCATCTAACCCATCCATGCACGCATGCACCCACCCACCCACCCACCCATCCATCCATCCATCCATCTCTCTATCTCTCTATCATCTAATTCTATTCTATTTCTGTGCCACCCAACTCTCTAGGGACTCAGTAGGTTTTAAAGGAGGTGATAACACACCTTTCCTTTCAACCCCCCTCCTTTCCCTTTAACCTCCCTCTTTAAAGCTGGGGTGCCCTCCTTTCCCTTCAAGCCCACCTCTTAAAGGTGGAGGTCAGCCCTTTAATCCACCCCACCTTCTTTAAGGAGAAATTCTGCTCTCACCTCTACCTGTAGAGGTAGGCTTCACTCCCCCTGCCCCCTTTCTGCAGTTACCTTCCTGCCCCCCTCCACAAAACAGCCCTGCAGGAAACCCCAACTGGACCTTTAATTAGCTGCCAATGAGTTTTAAGTCCGTTTTGAACCCCCACCTCACCCCAGACGTCCGGTAAAATGTAGGGAGCTGGGTCGGGGGGGGGGGAATTGCCAGAGGGGTCCATTCTAAGTAAAAAATGGTTTAAGGGCTGTTAAACCTGGGATATTCTTCCCTTTTTCTGTTTAGCCATCTGGGGCCACCACCACCCAACCCTGTTTGGAAGGGGGGGGATCACCAACATTTAAAACAGAAAGGAAAAAAAATGGGAATGAGCCAATCTTCTCTTGAGAAAAAGAGCTCCAGATATCTGGGGAGCTTCTCTCTGAAATCCTTCAGAATCCATGAATGACAAACCGAGTTCTATATAAACCACCTTCCCCCTGGATTGGATAAAGTTATTACCAGCAGGTCCCTGGCTGGGGTGGTGTGGGTGCATCTGTTTTTAATCGGACAGATAGCAGACAGTATATATAAATTTCTTCCCAATTTGAATTCGAGAGCAGGAGGGAAAAGAAATAAATTTGTTTTCTTTAAGATTTAAGAGAAGCGAGAACTAAAAAAATGTCCTTTAGGTGCCTATTTTGAGAAGCTGACATAGGCTGTTTGATTCTTAAACCATCGCATTCTATCTTGGGTTAAATGTCAGGGCTGAAGCGGGCTGGTTGCTTTTTTTTTTTTAATGGCTTGTTTTTCCTGCATTTTTATGGTTTTCCTGTATTTTTCTATCCCAGGCACATTCTATACCTTGCTTCCCCCCCCCCCCCCCTGTTTGTTGGTTCTGGAGAATTTGATGCCCTTTTTGTCTCTCCTGCTGGTTTGGTTTTGCAAAATAATGGTGTTCCTGTCTTTGTCTGAGAATTGTAGATTTTTTTGCCCCCCTCTTCCTTGTGGACTAAAATGGCCTGTTTTTTATTCTAAGCATGCTTTGGGAAGTAATTATTATTATAATAATAATGCTTTGGGAAGTCCATGTTTCTTTGCCCGTAGCTTGGTGTTTTATTTCTGCAAATGTGTTCTGCAAAATTTGCTTTTTGGGGGTCTTGTAGATTCTCATCACAATCCCAAGAATTTTCTCTTAGTTGAAGCCTTTTTATTTTTAAATGGACTTTTTGTAGTTCTTGTGGTTTGCTAGAAATGATAGAAAATATGAGAAAAGAAGTCTCAGCTCACTGATTCATACTTACCATTTCTGGGTGTTTTTTTTAATATGATCCCCTTTTGCAAACAGCAAAGTCCATAACCCCAACCGCTTTAACACTGGTGGCAAAGGAAGGTTGTAATATGGAACAAAACTTGCTTTACCAATGACTTAGCCACAGAAATTTTGGCTTCAATGGTGGTCGTAAGTTGAGCTATACATGTACTTAAAAACATAAACCCTCCCAAAATCAGGGATGCTTTAAAATGAAAAACAAGATGGCTTTTGTCACTATTTTTGGCGAGGTTTCCAAAGTTTGAGTGCATATTTTAGAATTGCAAAAAAAATAAAATAATTGCCAATGGGTAGTTGAGCCCAATTTATTTTAAAACTGTGGTTTCTTTCGCTTTTCTTTTTTCCCTCCTTTTGAAATAAGTTTTTTGTGGAGTAACTTTTTGAATAATGTTCCTATAGTAACACAAAACTGTTGTTGTTGTTGTTACATTCAAAACAAACATTCCTTTGTCTTTCGGATTGTTTGATCTCTCTTTTATTGGGCCCAAAGTTACTTTCGAACTGAATATCTTTGTAAAGAAAATAGCTGGGTTAGTTTTGGCCAGTTCTCAGGAATGGCAGTTAAAATTAACTTCTTTTTTCAAGGGGTGGTGGTGGCTGGGAGGGAAAAAAAATCCCTCTGGCCTTTGTCCAAATAAAAGCTTTTTAAAAATTAAGCCTTGAGCTGTTGTGATTTCCCCCCCTTAATGTCTTGCTGTTGGTGTTTGTGTGGTAGGGACACGGCCAAGGAATAAATGTAGGTGTTGAGGTTACACTTCCACCTATTTTTTCTTCTTTTTAATGTTCTCCTGGACCATTTTTCTTTCTGTCTCGCCTGCAATTCATCGGCAGAATCAATGAATTGCCCTTTAATACAGTTTAAAATAGCAGAGTTGTGGGTTGGTTTCTTTGGTTTTATGCCTGGGTCTGCAAATTGAACGGGTCCAAAGACGGGCTACAAGAATGGTGGAAGGTCTTAAGCATAAAATGTATCAGGAAAGACTTCATGAACTCAATCTGTATAGTCTGGAGGACAGAAGGAAAAGGGGGGACAGGATCGAAACATTTAAATATGTTATAGGGTTAAATAAGGTTCAGGAGGGAAGTGCTTTTAATAGGAAAGTGAACCCAAGAACAAGGGGGCACAATCTGAAGTTAGTTGGGGGAAAGATCAAAAGCAACATGAGAAAATATTATTTTACTGAAAGAGTAGTAGATCCTTGGAACAAACTTCCAGCAGACATGGTAGATAAATCCACAGTAACTGAATTGCTTGGGATAAACATATATCCATCCTAAGATAAAATACAGGAAATAGTATAAGGGCAGACTAGATGGACCGTGAGGTCTTTTTCTGCCATCAGTCTTCTATGTTTCTATGTTGATACGCGATATAAATTCAAACGACAAGCTCTTTGCTTGGAAGAACTCCTTGTCTTTCTAAGCTAAAAAGGAGAGGTTAGAGGGGTTTTTTTTGGTTGGTGGCGGAGGGGGTGTGTGTTATGAAATACTGCACAGGTTAAGAGATTGGAGCCTCTCCATTACAATGCGTGTATTTCACCTTTGGTCTGATTATGGGCGTTAGGCCTGCTTTAGAGGCATCAATGTAAAAACCAGCCACAGTCAAAAGTCCACTGTTTTTATGTAGGTGGGTGTGTATATATAATAATAATTAATAATAATAATAATTTATTGGACTTGTATGCCGCCCCTCTCCGAAGACTCGGGGCGGCTCACAACAATAATAAAACAATATAGCAGTAAAAACAAATCCAATATTAAAAAACATATATAAAACCCCAGCAATTAAAACCATACAGCACAGATGTCTTAGTTCCCCCATGCCTGGCGATATAGGTGGGTCTTAAGTAATTTGCGAAAGACAAGGAGGGTGGGGGCCGTTCTAATGTCTGGGGGGAGTTGAATTCCAGAGGGCTGGGGCCACCACAGAGAAGGCTCTTCCCCTGGGGCCCACCAAACGACATTGTTTGGTCGACAGGACCCGGAGAAGGCCAACTCTGTGGGACCTTATCGGCCGCTGGGATTCGTGCGGTATACTGCTCAAAAAATAATAATAAAGGGAACACTTAAACAACAGAATATAACTCCAAGTAAATCAAACTTCTGTGAAATCAAACTGTCCACTTAGGAAGCAACACTGATGGACAATCAATGTCACATGCTGTTGTGCACATTCAACTTTGTACAGAACCAAGTATTCAGTGAGAATATTTCATTCATTCAGATCTAGGGTGGGTTCTTGGAGTGTTCCCTTTGTTTTTTTGAGCAGTGTATTTTTTTAAAAAAAACAACTGCAGATGTTTAAAATCCTGCCTCCTGCCGTGCAGGTAAAAACAAAACTCTTTTTTTTGTAGGTGACAAGTAGGGTTTTTTTTTCTGTTTGAGATGTTTGAGATATTTTTGGTTTGAGATGGACTCCCCCCTCCTCAGCAGCACCTTAACTGAAATAGCATTTCTGAATGCGGTTTATTATTCTCTTCAAATTTGTTTCTTTTTTAAAAAAAAATTCTTGGCTTACCCACCCTTACCTGGAATGTCAAGAGAAAAAAATAAATCAATTTTTTTCATCAACTGGTACGGTTGGAAGGTCTTGTGACTTTCCAGTTCTTTTCAAATCAGTCAAATCCTATGGTGCAATTTGTGTGTGCGTGTGTTTGTGTATCTCTTTCTCTCTTTCTCTCTCTCTCTCATATCTGTCTCTGTCTGCCTGTCTATTATCTATCTATCTCGTCTGTCTGTCTGTCTACCTACCTACCAACCAACCAACCTACCAATCTACCTATCTACCAATCTCTATATCCCTATCTGTCTGTCTGTCTGTCTGTCTGTCTGTCTGTCTGTCTATATCTTTCTATCTATCATCTATCTATCTATCTATCTATCTATCTATCTATCTATCTATCTATCTATCCATCCATACTCTCTCTCTCTCTCTCATCTATCCATCTTCTCTCTCTCTCTCATCTATCTATCTATCTATCATCTCTCTTTCTTTATCATTCATCTATCTATCTATCTATCTATCCATCCTCTATCTATCTATCTCTCTCTCTCATCTATCCATCTTCTCTCTCTCATCTATCTATCTATCTATCTATCATCTCTCTTTCTTTATCATTCATCTATCTATCTATCTATCTATCCATCCTCTATCTATCTCTCTCTCTCATCTATCCATCCTCTCTCTCTCTCATCTATCTATCTATCTATCTATCTATCATCTCTCTTTCTTTATCATTCATCTATCTATCTATCTATCTATCTATCTATCTATCTATCTATCTATCTATCTATCTATCATCTCTCTTTCTTTATCATCTATCTATCTATCTATCTATCTATCTATCTATCTATCTATCTATCTATCTATCTATCTATCATTGCTTGTGAATAGGTGTGGTTTTATTTCCCATCCCCCAACCAGATTGGGGTTGGGGGATGAGCAAGAAGGATGAATCCTGGGTGAGAGAAAGGCGATGCAGAAGAATTGCCATGAGGAGATTGGTGTGTGTGTGTGTGTGTGGGGGGGGGGGGGGTGACAGCTTTTGCAATTGTGAAAAACTCGCTTTATTTTTTTTTTTCCTTTGCAAAACCCAATGGCCAACAACAGCAAAAGAGGAAGTTTGCAAAGAAGATTTATTGGATTTCGGGATAGGTGATTTTTCCAGGCGCTAAAAAAAACAACCCGGAGGTGCCAAAATGCAGAGTGTTAAACTAAGCTCAAGAGCAAACATCATTTTATTTACACGCGCACACCCCCTTCTATCCTCTTAGCACTTGCCACTACGAGAGAGAGAGAGAGAGAGAGAGAGAGAGAGAGAGAGAGAGAGAAGAGGGAGGGAGAGGGATTGGGAGAGGGAGAGAGAGAGAGAGAGAGAGAGAGAGAGAGAGATGACATGACATCACTTTGCAGACTAGCTCAAAAAAAACCGACCCAGAATGGGGCTGAATGTTTTAGCATTTAGGGTATATCAGTATTGTTATTTTAAAAGTCTAGAAAGGTTTAGGGATGTAATTGTCCACAGGCCCACTGTAAATCAATGCCCCTGCTGGATCTTAGCACAGTTGCCGGGTTCCGGTGGGAAATGATATTATTGATGCTTAGAAAATCCGCCGTATCTCTGCAGTTGAGGAGCAGAGACAGAAAACAGCATCTGATGTTCCCTGGATTTTGTGAGTTGTCTCAAAGGGTAGGTACCACTCTGGAGAAGGTGGCAGCCTAATCTGTGATGAAAGGTGTGCCCTTCATGGGTGGGTTTATATGACCTGCCCTGGATCCTGGTCTGTCTGTCTGTCTGTCTGTCTGTCTGTCTGTCTGTCTGTCTGTCTGTCTGTCTGTCTACCACTATCTAACTACCTACATCTATCTATCTATCTATCTATCTATCTATCTATCTATCTATCTATCTATCTATCTATCTATCCATCCATCCATCCATCCATCCACCCACCCTCCTTCCTACCTACCTACCTCTATCTATCTATCTATCTATCTATCTATCTATCTATCTATCTATCTATCTATCTACCTACCTACCTACCTACCTACCCACCCACCTACCTCTACCTACCTACATCTATCTATCTATCTATCTATCTATCTATCTATCTATCTATCTATCTATCTATCTATCATTGCTTGTGAATAGGTGTGGTTTTATTTCCCATCCCCCAACCAGATTGACGGCAGAAAAAGACCTCATGGTCCATCTAGTCTGCCCTATATACTATTTCCTATATTTTATCTTAGGATGGATCTATGTTTATCCCAGGCATGTTTAAATTCAGTTATTGTGGATTTACCAACCACGTCTGCGGGAAGTTTGTTCCAAGCATCTACAACTCTTTTAGTCAAATAATATTTTCTCACGTTGCTTTTGATCTTTCCCCCAACTAACTTCAGATTGTGTCCCCTTGTTCTTGTGTTCACTTTCCTATTAAAAACACTTCCCTCCTGAACCTTATTTAAACCTTTAACATATTTAAAAGTGAAGGAATTGGGAATTGATCCATCATAAGCATGAACCAATTGCCAAGCATTCTGAATTTTGATCATATCCCCACGGGGTGTTTGTTAAGTGAGAAAAATGGTGGTAAGTCCCTTTTTTTGGGGTGCATTTGTGACTTCAGATGCTCACTCAAAACTCCGTTGCAAGTTGAGAGCTTATCTGTGTTTCATCCTACGAATTGTTCCTCCGATTTTTCTGCCCCTTAAGAGGCTCCGTTGTCCATCTGCTAACACAGCTGTGGCTTGTGGATCAGGCTGGAAAGTTAGAGGGACTTGCCAAGGGAAATGGGACATTCCTGAACCGCTAAATCACAGCCTTGTGGATGGAACCACCTCTTTCGTAAGGATATCACGTTGGGGAACAATTTCTAACCCAATTTCCGTTGAATTTGATTTTTGAGCTTTTATACAGTTAATTTAGGCATCCTGGTTTCAAAACTGCAGTTAGTTTTCTTCTATCAGGTCATCTTATATAGACTGCTCAAAAAAAATAAAGGGAACACTCAAATGACACGTCCTAGATCTGAATGAATGAATGAATTATTCTCACTGAATATTTTGTTCTTTACAAAGTTGAATGTGCACCACAGCATGTGAAATTGATTGTCAATCAGTGTTGCTTCCTAAGTGGACAGTTTGATTTCACAGAAGTTTGATTTACTTGGAGTTATATTGTGCTGTTTAAGTGTTCCCTTTATTTTTTGAGCAGTGTGTGTGTGTATATATATATATATGTGTGTGTGTACATATATATACACACATACACATACATAATATATACACATACATATACATACATACATACATACATACATATACATACATACATATATATGCTACATTCAAACCAAATCTCCACCCCCAACACTATATATAAGGAACAAATGGCAGTTACAAACATTCTATATTTACAGCAGAACGAAGCTTATAACTTCAGCCTGATGATCATATATTTGTTTTCGTATTTCTTCCCATGTAGGATTTAGAAATTTCTGGCGATGTTTCGACGAGGTCCCACTCATCCTCTTCATATATATATGTCACGTGTTTTTTTGCTGAATTTGAAAATTAAGGGAGACTAGGATAGATCTATTTTGTCCTTATTTTGGCCTCATCAGCTAGCCATATACTTGAACCTGCAACCTTTGCCTTGGAAGGCAGAGAATTAACCTCTAGGCTACAGTATCCAATCCCTTCAGCTCTGCACCAGGGAAAGGTTACATATTTTTGTTAATAGTTAATTAGGCAACATGAGCATCAAATTGCATTTTTTTACATAGCCATCTTGCTATAACTTCCCGGAAAATCTTGGTGCAGTCAGTGATAAGCAGGGTGAGCGATTCCACCAACATTTGAAGGTCATGGAGACATGAGATCAAGGTAGATGGGATGTACATAGGATGGCTGGAAGTTGGTCCATCCATTTTCTTAATGGCCCAGGTTTGAGAAACAATCAGTAATTCATGGTGCTTTGGTCTGCCCGATTTGCTTCTTAAAATGAGGGAAAGTAAGCTAGGTTTCTAGTCCTTATGGGGCCAGAGGACTTACCATAAATCGGTTGGGCTTCAGAGCAGATGATTTTGCAGCCCTGCAGAATTTCAGCAGTGTGTTAGTATGTATATCCTTGGATATTATGAATGTGGACGATTGTTGGATATTATGGATAGCGATGATTGTTTTTTAATGTATTGGGGTTTTAGATTTAATTTTAAATTGGATTTCTTATATTTTATTTTATTTTAATTAATTAATTAATTTATTATTATTTATTATTGTTTGTTTATTTATTTTTTTATTTGATTTGATTTGATTTGATTTGTATGCCGCCCCTCTCCATAGACTCGGGGCGGCTAACCACAATAGTGAAACAACATATAACAAATCTAATATTTAAAACAGTTTAAAAGACCCTAATTTAAAAACCAGACATACACACAAGCATACCATGCATAAATTGTATAGGCCTAGTGGGGGGAAGAGAATACGAGTCTACGGAGAGGGGCGACATACAAATCCAATAAGTAAATAAAATAAATAAATATCTCAGTTCCCCCATGCCTGACGACAGAGGTGGGTTTTAAGGAGCTTACGAAAGGCGAGGAGGGTGAGGGCAATTCTGATCTCTTTTGCATTGTTATATTTTCATTGAGTCTGCGCAGAATAGCAGCATAGAAATCTAATGAATGAATAAATATGAATGAATAAATAAATAAATGAGATGTAATGTACAGTTGTGAATGAGTTGGCTGATTGGTTTTCATTAGATTTGTTGCCATGCTGGTTTTTTTTGTATTCTGTGAGCTGCCCCGAATCTTCGGAGAAGGGCGGCATACAAATCTAATAAATAAATAATAATAATAATAAATAAATAAAATTAATATTAGACTGTTGGGAGAATTTTTGATCTCTTTGTTTCAAACTTGCTCCCCTGCCAACTGTTCTTCGGTCTGTGTTTCCTGGTCTTTAATGGCAGGCCAGGGTTATAAATATTGCACTTTTTGCATTTGACAACGATCGAACAGTTTAAAAAGCCTGCTTTGGATTCGTCTTGCCTTGATGGTGTGTGTGCTATTTATACGGAGAAAATGCACTTTCTCCTGGATCAGCTAGCTAACAGCCGCCCTTTTTCTAAAATGAAATAAAAATAATACAATGGCCCAGCTTGTAAAGAGTGAATTATTTTAAACTACGGCTTGCAAACAGCTTGGCCGAGTCAACCTTGTTGCTAAAGTTAGCAGACGGGTTATTTCATTTGATGGGGGATGGAGATGAAGTAAAAGGAAAACAACCCAGCTGTGTTACTCTGGGGCTTCTACTAAGGCAGTATTTATTCTTAATGTTAACTTTTCAAGCAATGAAAAACGGCTGTGGAAAACAGGCGATGCTTTATGTCAGAAGCTCTTGGGCCAGCTGTTGGAATTTAGAGAGAGAGAGAGAGAGATGGGGAGAGGGAGAGGGAGAAAGAGAGAGAATGAGGGAGGGAAAGGGAGAGAACGAGAGAGTAAGGGAGAGAGAACGAGGGAGGGAGAAAGAGAAAGAGAGAGAATGAGAGTAAGGGAGAGAAAATGAGAAAGGGAGAGAATGAGGGAAGGAGAGAGGAAAAAGAGAGAATGAGAGAGTAAGGGAGAGAGAACGAGGGAGGGAGAAAGAGAAAGAGAGAACGAGAGAGTAAGAGAGAGAACGAGGGAGGGAAGGAGAGAGGGAAAAAGAACAAGAGAGTAAGGGAGAAAGAGGGAGAAAGAGAAAGAGAGAGAATGAGAGTAAGGGAGAGAAAATGAGAGAGTAAGGGAGAGAGAACGAGGGAGAGAATGAGAGAGTAAGGAAGAGAGAATGAGGGAAGGAGAGAGGAAAAAAGAGAGAATGAGAGAATGAGGGGGGAGGGAGAGGGAGAATGAAAGAGAACAAGAGAGAAAAGAGGGAGGGAGAAAGGAAGAAAGGAAGAGAGAGAATGAGAGTAAAGGAGAGAGAATGAGGTGTGGGAGTGAGAGAAAGGAAGAGAGAGAGATGGAGAGAAAGAGGGAGAACAAGAGAACGAGGGAGGGAGAATGAGAGAACGAGAGAGGGAGAGAGAGAGAGAGAAAGAAAGAAAGAGAGAGAGAGAGAGAGAGAAATCTGCCTTAGCTGGTAGAAGGGCATGAATTACACCTCTGCTCCTGGCCCAACCTTATGGAGATGGTTGAGCAAGGTGCTAGTCCACATGTCTAGGGTTTGCTTTGTGCTTTGCCCCGTCATAATATGGTTTGGGCTTGGCAGGATGTGGTTTGCAAACCGAGATAAGGCACAAGTGAAGGTGCCAGGCTGAATATGTCCACCTCCATATCCTCTTCCCATTCATGCAAATTCACTAGAGGGAAATTGGGCAGCGTGTGGGAAAACAGGTCACGTTGTAAGTAAATTGTAAATTGGGTTAATATAATGGTAACCATTTATAATAGGTAGAAACTGAAATATACCGTATTTTTCGGAGTACAACACGCAGCCGAGTATAAGAAGCACCTTAGATTTTGGGGAGGAAAACAGGAGGAAAAATTTACTAAGTAGGTATTCATCTGGCTAGCATCCTTAGTCTGGTCAGTTTCAGCACATTATTTTATCCCCTGGTTAGAGCTTTTAAAAAACCTTATTTTGAAAGAGTAACAATGAAAGAGCTTGCAAGCCAGCAAGAGCTGGTAAAATCATTAGCACCTGGTTTATATTTATTTGTCTGTCTGTCTGTCTGTCTGTCTGTCTGTCTGTCTGTCTGTCTGTCTATCTATCTATCTATCTATCTATCTATCTATCTATTTATTTATTTATTTATTGGATTTGTATGCTGCCCCTCTCCGTAGACTCGGGGCGGCTAACAACAATGATAAAAACAGCATGCAACAATCCAATCCAATACTAAAATAACTAAACAACCCCTTATTATAAAAACCAAACATACATACAGACATACCATGCGTAAATTGTAAAGGCCTAGGGGGAAAGAATATCTCAGTTCCCCCATGCCTGACGGCAGAGGTGGGTTTTAAGAAGTTTACAAAAGGCGAGGAGGGTGGGGGCAATTCTAATCTCTGGGGGGAGTTGGTTCCAAAGGGCCGGGGCCGCCACAGAGAAGGCTCTTCCCCTATGTCCCGCCAAACGACATTGTTTAGTTGACGGGACCCGGAGAAGGCCCACTCTGTGGGACCTAACTGGTCGCTGGGATTAGGGCTGGAAAGAAATATTTGGAGCAAGTTAGAGCAATGAAAAAATCCTGCAAAGACTTAGGGCTTGGAAAACATTCTTTGCAGAGAGTAACAATGGAAGAACGTGCAAGGTGAGAGTTGGAACATCATTAGCATCTAGTCAGGGCTGGGGGGAAAAGTTTTGAAAAACGCTACATTCTGAATTTAAGTCGCAGCTGAATTTTCAGTCTCTTTTAGGGAGGAAAAAGGTGCATCTTATACTCTGAAAAATACGGTGTTTGTTGTGGCTCTTGAAGAACAAGGACAAAGGTAGCAGCGAGAATGTTCTGCTGGAACTGGAGAGCATGGAATTATTTCTCCCACGAGAAAGAAACCAAAGTCTATCTTTTCCCCTCCAGCTAAATATATATAATATATATATATTGTTTCTAGCTGTAGCCTGACGTGGTGCAGCTGGCTTTTTTCTGTCCTTCAGTTGAACTGTCCTTGGTCTTTGAGAAGATGATTAGATGGTGGGAGAGAGGACATAGTGTACCTTCTCCGCCAAGGTCCCCAAATCTAACCCTGGCAATGCACCGGAGCAGAAAAACTTTGGTGTATTATTCCAAAGGCCTCTGTTATTCCTCCTCACTATCCTGGAGTGAAATTGGTGGAGGAAGAGAAGGTTTAAATCAGAAGTCTTCAAACTTGGCAACTTTTAAGACTTGCGGACTTCAACTCCCAGAATTTTCCAGACAGCATAGCTGTCTGGAGAATTCTGGGAGTTGAAGTCCACAAGTCTTAAAGTTGCCAAGTTTGGGGACCCCTGGTTTAAATTGTAGTTAGTTTTATGTTCAGGTACACACATAGTAAAGCAATGCAGGGTTTACTGAGTCTTGAAAGACTGTGAAAATAATTCTGTTGTATAAAAGTTTGCATGTGAGAGCTTTGTTTTTCTTCTTTAATTGGAGTGTGTCATTTAAAAAAAATATTTTTTAAAGGGGATTGCAAACAGCTACCAGACAGGCACCATAAAAATATTATGGTTATACAGAAAAAGGCCTGCCTACATTGGTAGGGATGAAAAAGGAAAGAAAGAAAGAAGGAAAGGAAGGAAGGAAAGAAAAGGGAAGGAAGGAAGGAAAGAAAAGGGAAAGAAGGAAGGAAAGGGAAGAAAGGAAGGAAATGAGTAGGACAGATGGATGGAAGGAAGGGAGGAAAAAAGTAGGAAGGATGGAAAAGTGTAGGAAGGAAGAAGAAAAGGAGAAGAGTGGGAAGGAATAAAAATGTAGGCAGGATGGAAGGAAGAGTAGGAAGGAAGGAAGAAGGAAGAAAAGAGTAGGAAGGAAGGAAAAGGGAAGGAAGGAGAGAGGGAGGAAGGAAGGAAGGAAACAAGTAGGACAGATGGAAGGAAGGAAGGAAAAGCATAGAAAGGAAGAAGGAAAGAAAAAGAGTGGGAAGGAATGAAAAGAGTTGGAAGGATGGAAGGAAGAGTAGGAAGGAAGGAAGAAGGAAAGGAAAAGAATAGGAAAGAAGGAAAAGGGAAGGAAGGAGAGAGGGAGGAAGGAAGGAAACGAGTAGGACAGATGGAAAGAAGGAAGGAAGGAAAGCATAGTAAGGAAGGAAAAGCGTAGGAAGGAAGAAGGAAAGAAAAAGAGTAGGAAGGATGGAAGGAAGAGTAGGAAGGAAGGAAAAGGGAGAGAGGGAGGGAGGAAAGAAAATGTCACTTCATGTAATATTAGTCTAGAATTAATTCAGTCCTTAAGCTTATCTAGACCAGTTTGTCTGAACCTTGGCGACTTGAAGATTGCGGAAGTCAACTCCCAGAAGAATTCCCCAGCCAACAAAACTGGCTGGGGAATTCTGGAAGTTGAAGGCCGCACCTCTTCAAGTGCCTGATGTTCCTTGGATGGAAACGCCTGTTATTATTTCAGCGTCTCCTTTTGAAGAGGTTTTCCAACCCAAAGATACAGACTCGTGATCCGAATCCACTCCTTGGTCACCAGGAGAAGAAGTGGAACAGAAGTTGTCTCCAGGAGTTGTGTATGCTCCAACACTGGAAGTTTTTAAGATGTTGGATAACCATTTGTTTGAAGTAGTGTAGGGTCTCCTGCCCAAGCAGGGGGTTGGACTTGAAGACCCCCAAGGTCTCTTCCAGCTCTGTTGTTGTTGTTGTTGTTGTTGTTGTTGTTCTTCTTCTTCTTCTTCTTCTTCTTCTTCTTCTTCTTCCTCCCCTTCTTCTTCCCCTTCTTCTTCTTCTTCCCTTCTTTTCTTCTTCTTCTTCTTCTTCTTCTTCTTCTTCTTCTTCTTCTTCTTCTTCTTCTTCTTCTTCTTCTTCTTCTTCTTCCCCTTCTTCTCTTTCTTCTTCCCCTTCTTCTCTTTCTTCTTCCTCTTCTTCTTCTCTTTCTTCTTCCTCTACTCCTCCTCCTCCTCCTCCTCTTTCTCCTTCTTCTTCTTCCTACTAGGAAAAATCATACTAGGAAACTAAATAAAACAATGTCAACTGTAAAGATACAGGCAGCATAGTACTACTACTACTACTACTACTACTACTACTACTACTACTACTACTACTTTGAAGAGAAGACTATTGGAAGGGATGATCCCAAGGCCTTCTCCACCTCTTCTTGGGTTGCTCGCTTTCTGCTTTTGGAGCCAAGGAAGCGTTGCCCAGTGGTTGCCCTGACCATCTCCTGGGGAAAACGGCTGGCTAAATCTCCACTCTGAAGATTTTGGACATTGGGGGGGAGGATAAATTGGGTGAGCTCGGGTCTGTCGGGAGCAGGTGGGCGGCTGCCGGCGTTTCCTGAGCCCTTCTGGTTGCAAACGGGGGAATTCCCCATTGCCCCAGTTCTTGCTCAACCTTCCCGGAATTCGCTTCAGAAGGGCTGGTCTCCATTGCAGCCTGTGTTTTTTAATTACGGCAGGGACACCTTCAGGGTTGTGAGTGTGGGTGTGGTTGTTTTGTCGCTCACTCAGGCTGTGTTTGGCTGGGTTCCCACCTCAAACGCAAAAGAGGCGTGTGGCTCGCCGTGGAAACTCAGCCATGAGTGAAAAACCCTGGTGAAATGACTTTGACGTCTGGTGTGAAACCTTGCCGCTTCCATAAACCAGAGCTTGCTTGCTTTAATTTTTAATAATTTTTAATAATTTTTACTTATTTACTAACTTATTTATTTAATTTGACTTCTATGCCGCCCAATCCCGAAGGACTCAGGGCGTTTTACAACAGTATAAAATTACCATATAGAATTACAAATAACAATAAAAAAGAAGTCAAGAAATCTAAAACCCTCTTCTTCTCTTTGCTCTTCTTCTCTCTTCTCTTCCCTTCCCTCCTCTCTTCTCCTCTTCTCCTCTCTTCTCTCTGCTCTTCTTCTCTCTTCCCTTCTCTCCTCTTCTTCTCTTCTCCTCTCCTCTTCTCTCTGCTCTTCTTCTCTCTTCTCTTCCCTTCCCTCCTCTCTTCTTCTCTTCTTCTCTTTGCTCTTCTTCTCTTTTCTCTTCCCTTCCCTCCTCTCTTCTTCTCTTCTTCTCTTTGCTCTTCTTCTCTCTTCTCTTCTCTTCCCTTCCCTCCTCTCTTCTCCTCTTCTCCTCTCTTCTCTCTGCTCTTCTTCTCTCTTCCCTTCTCTCCTCTTCTTCTCTTCTCCTCTCCTCTTCTCTCTGCTCTTCTTCTCTCTTCTCTTCCCTTCCCTCCTCTCTTCTTCTCTTCTTCTCTTTGCTCTTCTTCTCTCTTCTCTTCTCTTCCCTTCCCTCCTCTCTTCTTCACTTCTTCTCTTTGCTCTTCTTCTCTCTTCTCTTCCCTTCCCTTCCCTCCTCTCTGCTCTTCTTCTGCTCTTCTCTTCCCTTCCCTCCTCTCTTCTTCTCTTTGCTCCTCTCATCTCCTCTCCCCCCCTCTTCTTCTCTCCTCTTCTCCTCTCCTCTTCTCCTCTCTGCTCTTCTTCTCTCTTCTCTTCCCTTCCCTCCTCTCCTCTTCTCTTTGCTCCTCTCATCTCCCCTCTTCTTCTCTGCAAGTGTCCACGTCAACCAGGAGAGATTTATAGGCTAGCACACTTTGGGAGACCTGGTTGAGACTATCCAAGTTTGGAATGGAGACATGGATTTGGTTACTGTAGGGCAGGGGTCGGCAACCTTAAACACTCGAGGAGCCATTTGGACCCATTTCCCACAGAAAAGAAAACACCAGGAGCCCCAAAAACCTTTTGACATCTGAAAGGAAGATAACACTGCATATATATATTCCCCCCCTGTATGTTATGTATAAAAAAGCTATAGTGTGTTGCATTTATGGAATCCATGACCTACAGAGACAGCACATTTTTATTTCTGCATGCAAGAAAAACATTGTGGAGATTATGATCCCCCTATATAGAATGCTGGTGAGACCACATTTGGGATACTGTGTCCAGTTCTGGAGACCTCACCTACAAAATGATTGAAACATTTAAATATGTTAAAGGGTTAAATAAGGTCCAGGAGGGAAGTGTTTTTAATAGGAAAGTGAACACAAGAACAAGGGGACACAATCTGAAGTTAGTTGGGGGAAAGATCAAAAGCAACGTGAGGAAATATTATTTGACTGAAAGAGTAGTAGATCCTTGGAACAAACTTCCAGCAGACGTGGTTGGTAAATCCACAGTCACTGAATTTCAACATGCCTGGGATAAACATAGATCCATCCTAAGATAAAATACAGGAAATAGTATAAGGGCAGACTAGATGGACCAGGAGGTCTTTTTCTGCCATCAGTCTTCTATGTTTCTATTTTGAACCCCCCTCCAAAAAAGATGGGTTGAAAAGTTCAATGAATCACACGCCAGTGGCTATCGCACATTGGTTCTCTTTTTCTTGCGCTCTTTCTCCTTCTCTCTCTCTCTTTCTCTTCTCACGCTCCAGTCTCCGCCCCATCCGCCGATCTTGCCAACCGCTTAGAGACGTCTTTTAGCCGATTAACTCTTCTGGGTTTAAAATGATTAAGCAATTAAGCAATTACCTTTGTTGTGTTTACATCCTGCCCTTTCTCCAAAGAGGAGCACAGGGGAGCATATTACGGAAGATGGTAATTGCTTACCTGGATCTTGCGAGGTAGGCCAGGTGAACATGGCAGGGGGGGGGAGGAAGGGACATGGATTGGCCAAGCGGCAGGTGGGGGGAAAGGCTTAAGTTTGGCACCATGAAACACTCCGCTTGAAGACTGTCTGGGAATAAAATTTGGGGTGGGGAAATAAAGCCCCTTGGTTATCCTTTAACCTTTCCCTGAAATCTTGCTTGTCCTGTTATTGGTTTGATGGGGAAATAAATTGAGACTGGGTGGTGCAGTGGTTAGAGTACAGGACTGCAGGTTACTTCTGTTGATCACCGGCTGCCAGCAGTTTGGCAGATCGAATCTCAGTAGGTTCAAGATTGATTCAGCCTTCCTTCCTTCCTTCCTTCTCTCATTCCTTCCTTCCTTCCTCCTTCCTTCTTTCCCTCCTTCCTTCCTTCCCTCCTCCTTCCTTCCTTCCTCCTTCCTTCTCTCCTTCCTTCCTCCTTCCTTTCTTCCTGCCTTCCTTCCCTCCTTCCTTCCTCCTTCCTTCCTTCCTCCTTCCTCCTTCCTTCTCTCCTTCCTTCCTTCTCTCCTTCCTTCCATCTTTCCTTCTTCCTTCCTTCGTTCCTTCCTTCGTTCCTTTGTTCCTTCTTTCCTTCCTTCCCTCCCTTCTTCCTTTCTTGGTGGTGCAGTAGTTAGAGTGCAGTACTGCAAGTTACCAGCTGCCAGCAGTTTGGCAGATCGAATCTCAGTAGGCTCCAGGTTGACTCAGCCTTCCATCCTTCCAAGGTTGGTCAAATGAGGACCCAGATTGTTGTGAGCAATATGCTGACTCTATAAACCGCTTAGACAGGGTTGTAAAGCACTGTGAAGCAGTATATAAGTCTAAATGCTGTTGCTATGCTATTAGTTCCGAGAGGTTGAGGTGACCCGAAATATTAAGATTTCTGCACCGACCTATGGACTGTTTACCTTTCGTTTTATTTGTCGGAAAGTGTTTTTGTTTAACGGGCGAGTTGGCTGATTAGTCATAATCAAAATGACCCTGTGGCATTTCATATTATTAAACAACATCTGCTTATCTCACAGCCTTCGGAAAATCTGAAGAGGTAGGCACAAATGCCAGATCCAAATTCTAAATAACTGGCTGACTGTGCAAACCAGCCCTAATAAGAGATTAAATATACAGCGGTCCCTCTACTTAAGAACTGAATTCGTTCCATGACCAAGTTCTTAAGTAGAAACGTTTTTAAGTGGAAGCAATTTTTCCCATAGGAATCAATGTAAAAGACACTGTTGGGCTCAGTTTGAGGTCACAAGTGGAGGACGCCCCGTATGTCAAAGGATGATGTTTTTCTCTTTTTATCCAAGGTGGCTCAAAGAAAGCACTTAAAAACCACCGAGAGTTATTTTGGGTCCTTTCGAGTGAAACTGAGAATCAAAAAAATTGACTTTTGATGCCAGAGGAAGGAAGTTCCACCTTCGAAAGAAGGAAGGAGATTGACTTTTGCACAGTTGGCCATCGTTGAGTTTGCAATGCGATCTTTTTACCTTTATGCACGAGCCGCAGTGCCCATTCGTCAGCTCCCCCCAAAACCTTCCTCCAGGTTTCTGCAGTCTCTCTCTCCAAAATTACAGAAAAAGCAATTATTATGATTATTTACATTTCTATGTCGCCTTTCTCCAAAAACTCGGGGCAGCTCACAGAATAAATATAGAAACAAAGCGTACAAAACAAATCTAATACATTAAAAAACGACAGCTAAAATATATATATAATATAATATATATTGGGGTTTCTTATTTTTTAGACTTTTTAAATGTATTATTGTTATTTTAGAATCTAACCATTAGATTTGTCATTATATATTGTTTTTGTCATTGCTGTGAGTCTACGGAGAGGGGCGGCATACAAATCTAATTAATAACAACAACAACAACAACAACAATAATAATAAAAATAAAAATAAAATCCCTATGTATAACTCAATCAGACAATCCAATCACACCATGCATCACATTTATTGGTCAATTGATGCCAACCTGCCTTCCATTGAGGACCTGTATACTGCATGAGTCAAAAAGAGGGCAGGGAAAATATTTACTGACCCCTCGCATCATGGACACAAATTGTTTCAACTCCTACCCTCAAAACATCGCTACAGAGCATTGCAAACCAAGACAACTAGACACAAGAATGGTTTTTCCCGAAGGCCATCACTCTGCTAAAGATATAATTCCCTCAACGCTGTCAAACTATTTACTACGTCTGCACTACTATTTCTACTAGCTTTTTCTCATCCTTCCTATCACCCATCTCCTCCCACTTATGCCTGTAAGACGATAACTTTGTTGCTTGTATCCTTACAATTTATATTAATATCGATTGTTTCCTGATTGCTTATTTGATCCCTATGACAATCATTAAATGTTGTACCTCCTGATTCTTGACAAATGTATATTTTCTTTTATGTACACTGAAAACATCTGCACCAAAGACAAATTCCTTGTGTGTCCAATCCCATTTGACCGATAAAGACTCTACTCTACTCTACTTTACTCTAAATTCTACTCTACTCTATTCCGAATTCTACTCTACTCTACACTCTATTCTACTCTATTCCATATTCTATTCTACTCTACTTTACTCGAAATTCTACTCTACTCCATTCCGAATTCTACTCTACACTCTATTCTACTCTATTCCATATTCTATTCTACTCTATTCTATTCTACTCTACTGCGAATTCTACTCTACTCTACACTCTATTCTACTCTATTCCATATTCTATTCTACTCTACTTTACTCTAAATTCTACTCTATTCCGAATTCTACTCTACTCTACACTCTATTCTACTCTATTCCATATTCTATTCTATTCTACTCTACTGCGAATTCTACTCTACTCTACACTCTATTCTACTCTATTCCATATTCTATTCTACTCTACTTTACTCTAAATTCTACTCTATTCCGAATTCTACTCTACTCTACACTCTATTCTACTCTATTCCATATTCTATTCTACTCTACTCTACTTTACTCTAAATTCTACTCTACTCTATTCTGAATTCTACTCTACACTTTATTCTACTCTATTCTGAATTCTATTCTATTCTACTCTACTCTACTGTGAATTCTACTCTCCTCTACTCTACACTCTATTCTATTCCATATTCTATTCTATTCTATTCTACTCTACTCTACTCTACTGCGAATTCTACTCTACTCTATTCCGAATTCTACTCTACACTCTATTCTACTCTAGTCCAAATTCTATTCTATTCTACTCTACTCCACTGCAAATTCTACTCTACTCTATTCCGAATTCTATTCTATTCTACTCTACTCTCACTGCGAATTCTACTCTACTCTATTCCGAATTCTACTCTCCTCTACTCTACACTCTATTCTACTCTATTCCAAATTCTATTCCATTCTACTCTACTCTACTCTACTGCGAATTCTACTCTACTCTATTCTGAATTCTACTCTACACTCTATTCTACTCTCTTCCGAATTCTATTCTATTCTACTCTACTCTACTGCGAATTCTACTCTACTCTATTCCGAATTCTACTCTACACTCTATTCTACTCTATTCCGAATTCTATTCTATTCTACTCTACTCTACTGTGAATTCTACTCTCCTCTGCACTCTATTCTATTCCATATTCTATTCTATTCTATTCTATTCTATTCTACTCTACTGCAAATTCTACTCTACTCTATTCTGAATTCTACTCTACTCTACACTCTATTCTACTCTATTCCAAATTCTATTCCATTCTATTCTATTCCCATTCCATTTTCTACACAAGATGCCTTAACCTGGGGGACTTTAAATTATTATTACTGTTGAATAATGTAATTTTTACTTGTTCTACATTGGGTTTCCCCCCCACACTTTTGTTCTCTCTTCCTTTGATTGCAAAAGACTTGTGGGTTTTCGAAAACGGCTGCTCGCTTGATATTTCCCCCTTCTCTGAATTGCACAAGGGCAACCGCTGTTTGTGGGTGGGGTTGCGAGACCACAACCCGGCTGACTTGAAAGCCTTTTCTTATCAAGGTGTCCCACTCTTCCACCCCTTGGTTGACTTCCTTGCCCGTGAAGCCCGCCGTTGTATAAGAGTCCGTCTCAGCTTCAAGGGTCCCCAAGACCATAATGCCCTGCCAGATGGAAATGCCATGCACCTGCAGACCCTCTTTTTGAAGGGGGGAGGGCTGGGGGGGTGTCAGCTGGGCCTGGGAGTTGATGAAGAACCAGGAGATGGGGGCTTTTGACTTCCTGCTGGTGGGCTACCAGTTGGTCTCTGCGGCCAAGTCAAAGGCAGAAGGAATGGAGGAAGCAAGGGTTCAAATCTCCATTTCCTCAAGGGCTTTCGGAAATATGGGGTTGGAGAGGGATGACATTGCTAACTGCCAAAACGGTTTGTTTTCATCATTTTTAATATATATATATATTTGAAAAAACTTTGAAAAAAGACTTTGAAAAAACTAAATTACTTTCCAAATCAGAACACGTATATAAAAGAATAATCATGGAAGCCATAGAGATAGAAAAACACCCCCTCAGCATGAATAAACGTGATGACACGTCCCGCCTACCAGAAATTTGAAAACCAGCCCTAAACAAAAAAACATATCATAATCATTACCATGTCAATCCTTCAACTAAATGTGATTCCACCAACCAATCAAATCATTAAAACATAGCCACCCAATCTACTTGCTACATTCAAACCAAAACTCCCCCCCACTATTTATTTATTTGTTTGTTTGTTTATTCATTCATTCATTCATTCATTCATTCATTCATTCATTCATTCGATTTTTATGCCGCCCTTCTCCTTAGACTCAGGGTGGCTTACAACATGTTAGCGATAGCACTTTTTAACAGAGCTAGGCTATTGCCCCCACAATCCGGGTCCCCATTTTACCCACCTCAGAAGGATGGAAGGCTGAGTCAACCTTGAGCCGGTGATGAGATTTGAACCGCTGACCTTCAAATCTACAGTCAGCTTCAATGGCCTGCAGTACAGCACTCTACCTGCTGCGCCACCCCGGCTCATTTTTAAGGAGCAAATGGCAGTTGCAAACAAACTATATCTACAGCAGCACGAACTTACAACTTCAGCCTGATGATGGTGAATGTGATTTCACTGAATGTGATTTCATAGACATGCAAAATATTACACAGGGCAAAACCCGAACTCAGAACAATCTACATACATATACCCGTGAAAATCTATGAAAACATATATATATATATATTTCTTTTTTCATTTTTTTTAAATTTTTCTCCACATTAAAAAAAACATACATAGCAACACATATACCTTCAATAGCAAACCATGTGTTTGTATCATTGCTTATAGTAATAGCAATAGCATTTAGACTTATCTACCGCTTCATAGTGCTTTTACAGCCCTTTCTAAGCAGTTTTCAGACTCAGCCTGTTGCCCCCAACAATCTGGGTCCTCATTTGACCCACCTTGGAAGGATGGTCAACCTTGAGCTAGTGGTGAGATTTGAACTGCTGGAGTACAGCTAGCAGCTAGCTGAAGTAGCCTGCAGTGCTGCACTCTATAAGTATTATTACTTATAATAAAGTAATAAAACATCCTAAATCACTTCAAATTTCCAATAGTTCAGTCTGTCCAAAAATATATATCTCAAATAGCTGATTTTCATTTTATTAAGCGAAAGACTAAATGGTTTTTCTCACTTTCCCGTTCTGATAGTCACAATCTTAAATCTTTATTTCTCTATTCTAATTCAATTTTGGGTATAATGTTACTTATTTGTCTGATGCTACTTTCTTATCTATCTTTGTTATCCTGGTTATCACAATCATATTTCTCATTTCCTTTTATCCCATTTATATCTGTCTGTCCACCCACCCAACCACCCACCCATCCATCTATCCAACCCATCCATCCATCCATCCATCCATCCATCCATCCATTTTAATTTGTATGCCGCCCAACTCCCAATAATATTAAATTAGTATTAAAAACTTTAATACTAATACAAACCATTCATAAAATTTCACTCAAACTTTATAAAACTCCAAGTCTTCTTTATCTGTTAATTTTCATTTTGGCACAGTCCATTATCTTCTTTAGTATTTCTCAGTTGATATTCTATTCAATTTCCAATTTTGTGCAGATACTGTTCTAGCGGCTGTTACTATGTGTACAGTTAAATATGTTTCTTCTTTGTTAAATTTTTCTGGCACTTTGCCCAACGAGAATATTTCAGGTTTTACATCCAAGATTTTGTTTTAAAATCTTTTCAATCCATGTTGGAATCTCTGTCCAATATTTTTTGGGTTCTATGCAAATCCAACACATATGATAAAGGAGCCAGGTATATTTCTGACGGAACAAACAGGAAGTTGAACAGATCCAACTCAGGTTTCTTCCTTAATGGGACTTGATTAAAAAGAAAATGCATAAAATCAAAGGGGGGGGAGGAGAAAGAAGAAATTGGGATTGGGGGGAAAGGGGAAGGGCAGGGAAAAAGCAACGTGGCCGGTGCGTATGGGGGGAGGGAGTTGTTGAATCCTGAACTAATCTTGGGATTTTTCTTCCGTTTCAGGTTTCTCCCACCTGCCGAGTGGTCTCTACCCCTCATACATTCCTTTGAGTCACCTGGAACCCCACAGCACTGGGAATCCCTTACTTGCCCAACTGAGTCAGCACAGCCTCTTCGAGACCCCAAAAGGTTAGTCTCTTGTTCGTGCGTTCGTTCTTTCCTTCCTTCCTTTCTCCCCTCCTTCCTCCCTCTTCTCATTTCCATCTCCTTCCTTCCTCCCTCGTTTCCTTCCTCACTCACTCACTTCTTTGCTTCCTTCCTTTCTCCCTTCTTTCCTCCCTCCATCTTCTCCTTTCCATCTCCTTTCTTCCTCCCTCGTTTCCTTCCTCACTCACTCACTTCTTGGTTTCCTTCCTTTCTCCCTTCTTTCCTCCCTCCATCTTCTCCTTTCCATCACCTTTCTTCCTCCCTCGTTTCCTTCCTCACTCACTCACTTCTTTGCTTCCTTCCTTTCTCCCCTCCTCCCTCCCTCCATCTTCTCCTTTCCATCTCCTTTCTTCCTCCCTCGTTTCCTTCCTCACTCACTCACTTCTTTGCTTCCTTCCTTTCTCCCTTCTTTCCTCCCTCCATCTTCTCCTTTCCATCTCCTTTCTTCCTCCCTCGTTTCCTTCCTCACTCACTCACTTCTTTGCTTCCTTCCTTTCTCCCTTCTTTCCTCCCTCCATCTTCTCCTTTCCATCTCCTTTCTTCCTCCCTCGTCTCCTTCCTCACTCACTCACTTCTTTGCTTCCTTCCTTCCTTTCTCCCTCCCTTGAAATGTTCTGTACGTTTAGATTTGCGTAACTTGAAAGATTTGACCTCAATCTGGTCTCCCTCTTCCCCTCCTTGATTTACAGATGGATTTTACCTTGCTGGGCACGCAGGGCAAGCGGGCTTGCACGCCCAGACCACCCCGTCCAGGGCAGGCCCCAACCCTGCCTCCAGCCCCCTCCTCCATGAAAAGGACTTTGGCCACCCACACCGGACCTCCAAGGACGGCCTCAAAGACCTCGGCGGGAAGGAGCGCTCTTACCGAAGCGACCACTCCTTGTCCCTGTCTAAGAAGGAGGCCAAGCTGCGCGAGGAGTCCCGGCCTCACAGCGTGGTGGACCTCACCCAGGACACCAAGCCCGAGAGCGAGAGGAAAACGAACGTATTTGAAAAGGCCGCTAAGGTCGGGGAACGCCTGTCTCCCTTCCTGGCGGAACACCTCTCCCACCGGGGGGTCTTCAGCGGAGAACCAAAGTCCAAACACCCACTTCAGACCTCTTCCCTCAGCAACTGCAACATGACCGGAAGCGCCCAGGGCTCCGAGCTGGACCGCTGTCCCAAGGACCTCAGCAGACATGACGAGAATGTCAGGCCGCCTCCTTACGTCTACTCCGACCGGATAAAGAAAGTCGACTCCGCCATGAGTTCGGTGGCTGCTTTGCACGTTGCCTGCAGCTGCCCATCTCCGGCTCAACCGGGGAAAATCCCGCCACCTTCGGCCTTCCCTCCCCAGCCCATCCACCCCAACATGTACACCATCTTCCCGTTGACCAAGGAGTCCGCGAGGGAGCACAAGGTCATCGCGCCCACCTTTGTGCCTTCCCTCGAGGCCTATGACGAGAGAAACGGGCCGATCCAGATTGCCTCCCAAGCCCGGGACAACGGCAAACTGAAGGAGAAGGAGGTTCCTGTGGCTCACCGAGTGGGGGTCTTGCAGGTGGTCCCCGAGAGGTGCCTGGCGGATTCCTCTCGCAACCTCTTGGCCCAGGACTTCTCTATCCATGCGTATGCCAAACGGATGGAGATCCTGCGGGAGAAAAATACGGTGATCAGGGCCAACTCCATGGTCTTGAAGAAACAGGGGGCTTCAGAAGCCTACTTGAACAGGCCGAGGTTGAACTCCCCCGAAAGCAGGGACTACCTTCCTTTGAAGGACTTGCCCAAAGCTGGCCTGGAGGCAGAACATCGCTCTTGCGAGCGGGAACGTTTTCAAAGACCTGGCTGCAAAGAAGCCGTGAAGGTCTACAGCACTTTGGACCCCTCTTCTTCCTCCTCCTCCTCTTCCTCTTCCTCCCGCCAGCATTTAGACCCCAACCAGCAATTGAAGCCCCCCGAACAAAAATGGAAGCCTTTCGAAATGGGCAACTTTGCCACCACCCAGATGGCGGTGTTGGCTGCCCAACACAACCACGCAAACCGGGTGGAGGAGGAAGCCAAGAAAAGCTACTTGGAGACCGGCAACCTACAGAGGTCCTCCGTGGTGGGAGGCCGGAGCACGGCTGAGGGCCTCCACGCTCCCTCGCACGGCGAAGGCTCCGCCATGCAAAGTCTCATCAAATACAGCGGGAGCTTTGCGAAGGAGGCGTCGGCGCGGCAGGGGGGTGGCAAGAAGACTCCTTTTGGCGGTCTGGGCAACATGAAGTTGGACCCTGGTCAACAACCTTCCCCCAAGCTCCAGCAGTTGCTGTCCCACCAAGCTGGCAAGCAGCTGAAGAAGGAACCGGAGCGGCCCGAGAGCGCCAAGTCTTTTGGGCGAGAGAGCATTGGATCTCAAGGAGAGGTGGAAGTGAGACATCTCCCCGTTGGCATCGCTGTAGCGGTGGCCCGTCAGAAGGACAACAGCAGCGGCAGCAAGATGGGGCTCGTGGACCGCGACCGCTCCTTGAGTAACGTTAAAGGTAGGCTTGAGAGCAGGGAAGAACCCAGCTCTGGATGGGACAGTTGCCATTCCTGGATTTGGCCGTATGGGGTAGGCAAAGTTGGCTCTTCTATGACTTGTGGACTCCAACTCCCAGAATTCCTGAGCCAATCATGCTAGCTCAGGAATTCTGGGAACTGAAGTCCACATGTCATAGAAGAGCCAACTTTGCCTACCCCTGGATTGGGGGAATTCTGGGAATTGATGTTCTTGGAGATGTAGGTTTGTTCCCGAGCTGAGAAGGTTGGCTGACATGGGGGAACTGAGATATCTCCCCTGGGCCTATACAATTTATGTATGGTAGGCTTGTATGCATGTCTGCTTAATAATGGGTTTTTTAAAAATATCTTAAATTGTAAATTATTAGATTTGTTATGAACTGTTTTTATTGTGTTGTGAGCCGCCCCAAGTCTACGGAAAGGGGTGGCATACAAATCTAATAAATGAAATGAAATGAAATGAAATGAATGAAGATGGAGATAGGAGAATTGGAGTTTGGCTGTGGGGTGTTCTCCAAATTCAAAGTGTTGGTAATGACGTATAAAGCCCTACATGGCATCGGGCCAGATTACTTGCGAGTCCCAGCAACCGGTTAGGTCCCACAGAGTTGGCCTTCTCTGGGTCCCATCAACTAGACAATTGGGGAAGAGCCTTCTCTGTGGGGGGCCCGGCTCTCTGGAATCAGTTACCCCCACTGCCCCCACCCTCCTTGCCTTCCGCAAGTCTTAAGACTCATTTATGCCATCAGGCTTGGGGCCATTAGATCTTAGCCCCCTGGCTGACAAATATTATGTGTGATGGTTGTCTGGATAGGTATGATTACTTTTTTAAACAAAATTGGGGATTTTAGATTAGTTTATTTAGTTTTAACTAATTTTCACTGTTTCCTTTTATATGTTGTAAGCAGAGAGGGGCGGCATATTAATCCGATAGATAGATAGATAGATAGATAGATAGATAGATAGGTAGGTAGGTAGGTAGGTAGGTAGGTAGGTAGGTAGATAGATAAGATAGATAGGATTAGATAGATAGATAGATAGATAGATAGATAGATAGATAGATAGATAGATAGATAGGATAAGATAGATAGGATAAGATAGATAGGATAAGATAGATAGGATAAGATAGATAGGATAAGATAGATAGGATAAGATAGATAGGATAAGATAGATAGGAAGATAGATAGATAGATAGATAGATAGATAGATAGATAGATAGATAGATAGATAGATAGATGATAGATAGAAACTTTGGAAAGATTGGATGAGAAAGTTGGAGTGGACAACATCGAAAGGTGACCCTTTGAGCCAAACAGTTGTTACGATGTTGATTGATTGATTATTTCTTAATTTATTTATTTATTTAGACTTATATGCCATTATTACCAATGTTATGGTAATACTGAAGGAGAGAGGGAGAGGTAGCAAAGTTGAAGCTTGAAAGAACTTTGTGGCAGAATCCAATCTGGGTCATTAGGACAAGAACTTTTAGCTTAGAGGCTCTTAAATTTACATTATAATGTAACTATAATAGAACTTTATAGGATAAATGTATTCTTTCTGTACTGTGTTTAGCTATAGCTGCATAATATATAAAGCCCCCTCTAATACTAATAACTAAATGGATTCTCTGCATCCAGAGATAATGTGCCAACCAAACAGCAGATGCTAAGTATAAGTGGTTGGCCACTATTAGAGTCCTGAATTAGATTTTTATTTTATTTTTTAAATTTATTATTAGACTTGGAAGGGACCTTGTAAGTCATCTATTCCAACTTATTACCGGGGCTTAATTTTCCAAGCTTTTGGACTAGTGTTGGAGCACTAGTAAACTTCTCTCTACTCAGAATGTGTGCGGAGGCTATTCTATGCGTGGTATTTATGTGTCCAGTTCTGGAGACCTCACCGACAAAAAGGTATTGACAAAATTGAACGGGTCCAAAGACGGGCTACAAGAATGGTGGAAGGTCTTAAGCATAAAATGTGTCAGGAAAAACTTAATTAACTCCATATGTATAGTCTGGAGGACAGAAGGAAAAGGGGGGACATGATCGAAACATTTAAATATGTTAAAGTGTTAAATACAGTTTGGGAAGGATACAGAATACAGAAAGGGATACAGAAAGGGTATAAGGGCAGACTAGATGGATCATGAGGTCTTTTTCTGCCGTCAGTCTTCTATGTTTCTAAGGTCTTAAGCATCAAACTTACCAGGAAAGACTTCATGAACTCAATCTGTATAGTCTGGAGGACAGAAGGGAAAGGGGGGACATCATAGAAACATTTAAATATGTTAAAGTGTTAAATACGGTTCGGGAAGGAAGTGTTTTTAATAAGAAAGTGAACCCAAGAACAAGGGGGCACAATCTGAGGTGAGTTGGGGGAAAGGTCAGAAGCAACGTGAGAAAATATGATTTTACTGAAAGAGGAGTAGATGCTTGGAACAAACTTCCAGCAGGCGTGGTTGGTAAATCCACAGTGACTGAATTTCAACATGCCTGGGATAAATATATATCCATCCTAAAATAAAATAGTAAGGGCAAGAAATAGTATAAGGGCAGACTAGATGGACCATGAGGTCTTTTTCTGCCGTCAATCTTCAATGTTTCTAAGAAACTTCTCGAGACGGGAAGAGCAAACCATCTTCAAGGCAGGACCAAGAAAGTCCAGTTCCCTCTTGTGGGGAAAAAAAAATACTTTGACCTTAGATGGATTGAGAATCCCCATACAGAGGTCTTGTTTTAGAGGATGAATTCTCCCTTTCATTTTGCTCAAAAAGCTGAGCCTTGACTTCTCAGCTTGGGCCTCTCGATATGTATTTGCCAAGCCCCTCTTTTAAAAAAAATAAAATAAAAATAAAATCCAAAAACCAAGATAAAGATAAATAAATCAAGCTCGCAGACACCACTTAGCTCTGTGGGAATAACTTAAGGAACATTTTGTTAGGGTGAGTCACTCTAAAGGACTATCCAAGTTCCCTCTTTTCTCCACCCCAGTTAAATTTATCAGTGTTTGATTCTGCTAATGTCCGCAGTGAATTTCCATCTACATTTTATTTGCAATTTGCTTTAAAGACAAACAAACGAACAGCATATTGCTCCAACTGTAGTCAGTCAACTGATTTGGCTTTCCAAGACCGTGTTGTGGGCACTCCCACAAAATGGCCGAGGGGGGCCAGCCTTTTTAGAGAGGGTGCAGATAGATCGAGCCATTGGTCAGAAAGTGAGGCGATAGGGTCCTCATTATTTGTTAACAAACATTAATTTGTTTTTAAGTATTGGATTAGGTAAGGTCGCTAAGGTCCCACAGAGTTGGCCTTCTCCGAGTCCCGTCGACTAAACAATGTCGTTTGGCGGGCCCCAGGGGAAGAGCCTTCTCTGTGGCGGCCCCGGCCCTTTGGAACAAACTCCCCCCGGAGATTAGAATTGCCCCCACCCTCCCTGTCTTTTGTAAACTACTCAAGACTCATTTATACCGCCAGGCATGGGGGAGTTGAGATAGCTCTTCCCCCTAGGCCATTACAAGTTATGCATGGTATGTTTGTGTGTATGTTTGGTTTTATAATAAGGGTTTTTAGTTGTTTTTTTATTATTGGATTGTACATGTTGTGTTTATTATTGTTGTTAGCCGCCCCGAGTCTGCAGAGAGGGGCGGCATACAAATCCAATAAATTATTATTATTATTATTATTATTATTATTATTATTATTATTATTATTATTATTATTTGTACTGTTTCTTGCTGTGAGCCGCTCTGAGTCTTCAGAGAGAGGCGGCATACATAATAATAATAATAATAATAATAATAATAATAATAATATCTGAAGCATAGCACACCAGAAATCCTGATTGTGGAGAAAAAGAAAGTATGGATCATCGACATCGCAATCCCAGGAGACAGCAGAATTGAGGAGAAGCTGCTAGAGAAATTAGTGAAATATGAAGATCTAAAAATCGAGCTCCAACGACTCTAGCATAAGCCCGTGAAAGTGGTCCCAGTGGTACTTGGCACGCTGGGCGCAGTGCCAAAGGATCTCAGCGGACATTGGAAAACCATCGGAATTGACAAAATCTCCATCTGTCAATTGCAAAAGGCCGCTTTACTGGGATTGGCAAACATAATTCGCCGCTACATCATGCAGTCCTAGGTGCTTGGGAAGCGCCCGACTGGTGATGAAATACGAAATCCAGCATAGTGATCTTTTTTGCTGTGTTGCATTGACATCATCATCATCATAATAATAATAATAATAATAATAATAATAATAATAATAATGTAATAGTAATAGTAATAGTAATAGGAGTAATAATAATAATAATAATAATTATCTCATGAGACCACATTTGGAATACTGTGTTCAGTTCTGGAGACCTCACCTACAAAAAGATATTGATAAAATTGAACGGGTTCAAAGACGGGCTACAAGAATGGTGGAAGGTCTTAAGCATAAAACGTATCAGGAAAGACTTCATGAACTCAATCTGTAGAGTCTGGAGGACAGAAGGAAAAGGGGGGACATGATCGAAACATTTAAATATGTTAAAGGGTTAAATAAGGTTCAGGAGGGAAGTGTTTTTTTTTTAATAGGAAAGTGAACACAAGAACCAGGGGACACAATCTGAGGTTAATTGGGGGAAAGATCAAAAGCAACATGAGAAAATATTATTTCACTGAAAGAGTAGTAGATCCTTGGAACAAACTTCCAGCAGACGTGGTTGGTAAATCCACAGGAACTGAATTTAAACGTGCCTGGGATAAACATAGATCCATCCTAAGATAAAATACAGGAAATAGTATAAGGGCAGACTAGATGGACCAGGAGGTCTTTTTCTGCTGTCAGTCTTCTATGTTAATAATAATAATAATAATAATAATAATAATAATAATAATAATAATAATAATATTTTCCGTACCTCCACAAAAAATCTGATTGGAGGTGAGAGAGAGAAAGAGCAAGTAGAAGATACTGTGTCCCAGTTCTGGAGACCTCACCTGCACGAAAGGTGAACTCTAAAAGATGCCTTATGGTGATGGAGGCATTCAATAGTTTGCCGAATTTGTGGTGGTGTGGCATGTGGGCAAATTGAGCCAGAGTCAATCATTAGTTTTTGAGTTTTCTAGTGGATGCATTTGGTTAATCACTAGGTTAACTTTGGTGAATGGCACCAGGGAAAGAACATCAGGGAAGTGAGAAAAATTAACTGAAATGTACAATTCTGGATAATTGTTAAGAATCAAGATGGTGGTGTTTGTTGGGTGGGAGGCATCTTAAAATGAAAACATGGGTGGAAGTTAAATTGCCCCCTCCTCTTGACTTTTCTGACTATCCCTCCTGGGATGCTTGTCCTGCAAATTGAAATTTAAAAAATGGTGTTTGTCTTGTGAGATTACAATGAGGGCCAACATCCTCAAAAGTTATGGACAATGGCCCTTCGCTCTTGCTTCACTATTCTTAAGAGTAATTCAGTCGGAGGCTGGCCAAACATTCCCCAGATTTTGAGATGGGTGGGAGGAAGGAAGAACATACCGTATTTTTCAGAGTGTAAGACGCACCGGAGTATAAGACACACCTTAGTTTCGGGGGGGGGGGGAATAGGGAAAAGAATCTGCTTACCAGGTATTACCTGGTTAGCGTCCTTAGTCTGGTCAGCTTCAGCACATTATTTTATCCCCTGGTTAGGGCTTTAAAAAAAACTTTATTTGCAGAGAGTAATGAAAAAAACCCTGCAAAGACTTAGGGCTTGGAAAACATTCTTTGCAGAGAGCAACAATGAAAGAGCTTGCAAGCCAGTAAGAACTGGGAACATCTTTAGCTCCTGGTTAGGGCTGGAAAGAAACATTCAGAGCAAGTTAGAGCAATGAAAAAAACCCTGCAAAGACTTAGGGCTTGGGAAACATTCTTTGCAGAGAGTAACAATGAAAGAGCTTGCAAGCCAGTAAGAGCTGGGAACATTGTTAGCACCTGGTTAGGGCTGGAAAGAAACATTCAGAGCAAGTTAGAGCAATAAAAAAAACCCTGCAAAGACTTAGGGCTTGGAAAACATTCTTTGCAGAGAGTAACAATGAAAGAGCTTGCAAGCCAGTAAGAGCTGGGAACATTGTTAGCACCTGGTTAGGGCTGGAAAGAAACATTCAGAGCAAGTTAGAGCAATGAAAAAAACCCTGCAAAGACTTAGGGTTTGGAAAACATTCTTTGCAGAGAGTAACAATGAAAGAGCTTGCAAGCCAGTAAGAGCTGGGAACATTGTTAGCACCTGGTTAGGGCTGGAAAGAAACATTCAGAGCAAGTTAGAGCAATGAAAAAAACCCTGCAAAGACTTAGGGTTTGGAAAACATTCTTTGCAGAGAGTAACAATGAAAGAGCTTGCAAGCCAGTAAGAGCTGGGAACATCTTTAGCTCCTGGTTAGGGCTGGAAAGAAACATTCAGAGCAAGTTAGAGCAATAAAAAAAACCCTGCAAAGACTTAGGGCTTGGAAAACATTCTTTGCAGAGAGTAACAATGAAAGAGCTTGCAAGCCAGTAAGAGCTGGGAACATTGTTAGCACCTGGTTAGGGCTGGAAAGAAACATTCAGAGCAAGTTAGAGCAATGAAAAAAACCCTGCAAAGACTTAGGGTTTGGAAAACATTCTTTGCAGAGAGTAACAATGAAAGAGCTTGCAAGCCAGTAAGAGCTGGGAACATCTTTAGCTCCTGGGTAGGGCTGGAAAGAAACATTCAGAGCAAGTTAGAGCAATGAAAAAAACCCTGCAAAGACTTAGGGCTTGGAAAACATTCTTTCGGGAGAGAAATAATGAAAGTGCTTGCAAGCTGATAAGAACTGGGAACATCTTTAGCTCCTGGTTAGGGCTGGAAAGAAACATTTGGAGCAGGTAGAGCAATGAAAAAACCCTGCAAAGACTTAGGGCTTGGAAAACATTATTCGCAGAGAGTAACAATGAAAGAACCTGCAAGGTAAGAGCTGGGAACATCGTTAGCACCTGGTTAGAGCTGGAAAGAAACATTAGGAGCAAGTTAGAGCAATGGAAAAAAACCCTGCAAAGACTTAGGGCTTGGAAAACATTCTTTGCAGAGAGTAACAATAAAAGAGCTTGCAAACCAGTAAGATTTGGGAACATTGTTAACACCTGGTTAGGGCTGGAAAGAAACATTTGGATGAAAGAGCTTGCAAGCTGGTAACGGCTGGGAACATCGTTAGCACCTTAGAGCTGGAAAGAAACATTTCAAGCAAGTTAGAGCAATGAAAAAAACCCTGCAAAGACTTAGGGCTTGGAAAACATTCTTCGCAGAGAGTAACAATGAAAGAACCTGCAAGATAAGAGATGGGAAGATTGTTAGCATCTAGTTAGGGCTGGGAGGGAAAGCTTTGAAAAAAGCTACATTCAGAGTATAAGACACCTGAATTTTCAGCCTCTTTTAAGGGAGGAAAAAGGTGTGTTTTATATTCCGAAAAATACGGTATTCCCAAGTGCCCCCCCACTCCACCACGCTGCTATGAAATGGCTGCAGAAGGAAACCCTTGAATGGGGAAGGCAAAGGGGTGCGTCGGAGCAGAAGGTGGCTGAAATTTGTGAATTGGAAGCCACAGATTGGTGTGTGTGGGTGTTGCAGAAGGCAGCTGAAATTTTGCCAATGGTGGAAACCCCCCCCCCCCGCTTTCCCGCCTGCCAGCTCACATGCTGTGCATCCTTCCAATTGCTTCAGTGCCCCCTTTTCGTCTCCCCATCATTGACCACCTCTCCGTTCTGAGTGGCGGGTGCAGTATCTTTTACTATCAGTAAAAGTGGCGGGTGCAGTATCTTTTACAAGGGCTGCAATATCTTTTACTACCACCCTGTGGGCGTGCCTTATTTTGTGGGTGTGGCTTGATGGCCATGTGACCAGGTGGGAGTGGCTTGACTATCATGTGACCAGGGGGTGGCTTAAAGGTCATGGGATTGGCTTACAGATGTCCAACTTGACGTCACTCACGTCAAGGGTTTGAGTTAGGGTGCCTGGCCTCTCCTCGCCTCAAGAGATACAATTTCTTTAATTTACTATTACTGAACATCCAAAATATACTCTTTAATTCTATATATACAGAGGGTGGAAACACCTTGCAGCACTTCCATGGAATCCAGATTTGTGAAGCTCCCCTCGAACAGTTTTTGTGGAAACTGAGTTCTGTACGTGTCTATTGAGTTCTGCAGTGATTTTAGGAGCTGCGGTCTTGCGATCCGCTCTAACAATTCGCTTTAGAGTCCGACGGTCTCTCTCAGACGACTTCGACTTTCGACCAGACCTGTGCTTGGCTGAGGACGTTTTCCCTTCTTTTTCAAAAGCAGTCATGACTTTTGAGACCTGACCTCTTGAAATGCCAGACATTCGGGCCTTTTCTGTTACACTAGCGCCTGCCATTCGAGCACCAACAATTTGGCCTCTTTGAAAGTCTGAGAGGTCTGCCCTTTCTAGAAGGTTATAAACAATTTCTGTAAAAAAAAAAAAGGTAGTTTAAAAAAAACATATCAAATAACAGAATTTTAAAAAAGCATTAAAATAAGTCAAGTTTTGATAGATTTGAACATGTTCAAACATTATGATGCCAAAAAGTCTCAAGTGTTTCCATTTTCTTGTCCACCCACTGTATATGCTATATGTGTACATACATATTATACACAAAAATATACATTATCTACTATATAAAGTGTTATGTACACACAAACATGCACGCACAGCTCTTCTAAAGTTATACACATTCAACCTCATTCACTACGATCGGAAAAACATACCCAGAGCCCAGAAGGGGAAAATAATTTCTACCGGTTCTGCGTATCGGACAGTACCGGTAGGAACCCACCCAGGGCGGGCTGGGGAGGGACACTCAGCAGCAATCCAAACCTGCTCCGATGCTTTCCCGCTGCTTTCTCCTGCATGAAAAAAAAATTAGATTCTGGACTCTGTCCATCTGTCCGTCCACCCGCTGCTGGGACCCCGGACTCTCATTTGTGTGTGCAGGGGCCAGCCTCACTTCATTTTTCCATCTGGGTTCCCACAGCCTCTTTTGCATCTGGTGCCAAGAGCCGGGGATTGGTAAGCAACAAAGGAGATGTGTTTGTTGGAGCTGGTTTGAAAGCTTCCAGGCCCCCCCTCCCATCAGCTCTCCCCCCCCTGCTCCGCCATCCTTGGCTCCCCCCCCTAAAATGTAATTTACTGAGTAGAAATAAGAGCTTGTGAACAAGGACTGTACTTTGTCTGGTTGCTAAGCGATAGAATTGGCACACAAGGCGTTCTTTTAAAAAAAAAAGATTTTTTTTGCCTGTCTCGTGGCCCCCTCCCCAATTCTCCCTTGCCCCCTCCACCCTTTTCCTGTTCTGGCGTGCCAGGAGATTTTCTTTCTTTCTTTCTTTCTTTCTTTCTTTCTTTCTTTCTTTCTTTTTCTCTCTCTCTCTTTCTTTCTTTTTCTCCCTCTTTTTCTTTCTTCCTTTCTTTATCTTTTTCTCTTTTTTCTTTCTCTTCTTTCTTTTTCTCCCTCTTTTTCTTTCTTTCTTTTTCTCCCTCTTTTTCTTTCTTTCTTTCTCTTTTTCTTTTTTCTTTCTTTCTCTTTTTCTCTTTTTTCTTTCTTTCTTTCTCTCTTTCTTTCTTTCTTCTCTCTTTCTTTTTCTCCCTCTTTTTCTTTCTCTTTTTATCTTTTTTCTTTCTCTTTTTCTTTCTTTTTCTCTATCTCTCTTTCTTTTTCTCCCTCTTTTTCTTTCTTTCTCTTTCTCTTTTTTCTTTCTTTCTTTCTCTTTCTTTCTTTCTTTCTCACTTTCCTTCTTTTTCTCTTTCTCCTTTTTCTCTCTCTCTCTCTCTCTTTGTTTTTTAAAAAATTAATAATATCAAGTTGTTCTGCGCCAAGTATAGGGAGCTTGAAGGTGCAAACTCTTTTGGGGAGAGAGAAAAGCAAAGGGATGAGGAGAGTGTTAACTTAGTTAATCCACTAGGATCTGGCAAGCCAAACCACACATTGAACAGGGCCATCGGTCGCCAAGGAAACGGGGCCTCCCGAGATATTTCTTTTGGCCCCCTCCCGCCCGCCCAGCTCGGTGCATAACCGATTGAATTTTGCACGGGGATGAATGTCGTTCCAGCGGACTTTGTACTGTCACGTCAGGAAATTGATCAAGACAAGATTGCTTATGGAGGGGTTTTTGGTGTGTTTGTGTGTGTGTGTGTATGCCAGTGATGGGCTCCTACAGGTACAGCCAGGTATAGAAAACTGGTAGAAAAACTTTGAATTTTTCTCTTTTTTTTCCCTTCTGGGCTCTGGATATGTTTTTCCTATTGCAGTAAATGAGGTCGAATGTGTATAATTTTACAGTTTATAAAGTAGATAACATGTATTTTTGTGTGCCTGTGTGTAATATGTAAGTACACATATGGCATAGACACATAGAATTAAATAGTATATTTTGGATGTTCGGTCACAGTAAATAGATGGGGAAATTGTCTCTCTTTGAGGTGAGGATTGGCCAGGCACCCTAACCCAAACCCTTGGCGTGAGTGGCGTCAAGTTGGCCACCTTTAAGCCAGTCACATGACTTTTAAGCCACCCCTGGTCACATGATTGTCAAGCCACTCCCACCTGGTCACATGGCTGGCAAGCCACACCCACAAAATAAGCCACCCCCACAGTGTGGTAGTAATTTTTATTTTTCTAGTTGCAGGGGGTCTGGATTTGGATCACGTAACCATGGCAATTATAGGTCCCTCCCTCTGAACTCCTTTCCTCTTCCTTCCTCCTCTTCCTCCTCTTCTTCTTCCTCTTTTTTCTCCTCTTCTTCCTCTCCCGCTTCACCTCCTCTTTCTCCTCTTCATGTTCTTCCTTCTTCTCTTCTTCTTCCTCTTCCTCTCCTCCTCCACCTCCTCCTCTTCTTCTCTTCCTCCTCTTCTTCCTCCTCTTTTTTCTCCTCTTCTTCCTCTCCCACTTCGTTGTCTTCTTCCTCCACCTCCTCTTTCTCCTCTTCATGTTGTTCCTCCTTCTCTTCTTCTTCCTCTTCCTCCTTCTCCTCCTCTTCCTCTCCTCCTCATCCTCCTTTTCCTCTTCCTCTCCTCCTCCACCTCCTATTCTTCTTCCTGTTTCTCTCTTCCTTCTCCACTTCTCCTCCACTTCTCCTCCTCTTCTCCTCCTCCTCTTCTCTTCCTCCTCCTGCTCTCCCCTCTCTATTCTGAACAATAAACTGTTCTAAGTTGGGGACTACCTATATTTTGGGAGCAGAACCAGGAATTTGTCTGTAGGTATCTAAAGCTTCCCGAATAAGCAGAGACCTGTCCTGTCCTTCCTGATTCCACTTGGCCCCTTAACCATTCTGCCCTGATTGTCTCTTCAGGCTTCTCCATCAAGGAGGATCTTGGGATCCTGGTAATTCTTGAAGAGATGTCTAGAACTTCAACCGTCGGCTGGAGAATTCTCAATGTTTGATTGTATTTGCAGGAGGCTGAGCTTGCTTTCTTTCGGTTGCCCCTTAGGACACGGACGGTTGGACGAGGACTGTGCCGACGACCGTCCACGCCTCCGAGAGAACCACCTCCTGGCAAGTCGTCTGGAACGAGACCAGGAGAAGCTGCTCAGGTGACGTTTCTTTAGGCTTCTGGTGCTTTTCCTGCTCCACGTTGGCTCTGAAATGAGACCGTTTCCGCCCACAGTTTTGTAGCCTGAAAGAGGCAACTCTCAAAGCTGCCTGTAACGTGGAAATATATTTCAGCCACCAATGTAATGAAAGCAAATAAACCCGCTGTGGAAAATAGCAGGGAAGGAAAAACATTCTTCCTGGCTGATGGAAGGACAACCAAGAAGGGGCGGAGTAAATGTCCTTAGGAAGTTCAGAAGTTATCTGGATATCTCCTTCAATTCCTCCTCTCTCCTTCTTCTCCTTCTTCTTCTTCTTCTTCTTCTTCCTCTTCCCCTTCTCCTCCTCTTCCTCATCTCTTCTTCTTCTCCTTCTTTCTTCTTCTTCTTCTTCTTCCTCCTCCTCCTCTTCTTCTTCTCCTCCTCCTTCTTCTTTCTTCTCCTCCTCCTCCTCCTTCTCCTCTTCCTTGTCTCTTCTTCTCCTCCTCCTTCTTCCTTCTTCTTCTTCTTCTTCCTCCTCCTCCTCTTCTTTTTCTTCTCCCCCTCCTCCCCCTCCTCTCCCTTCTCTAAACCTTTTCCACAAATATATTCCACTAGCTGTTGAAGAGTTGTCATTCCGCTTTCCGATGAAGAATGGAAGAACCATGCTTGAAAATCTATCAAGACTTGGGTCCCTAAGCCCTACTCCTCTTTTTATTTTCCGCAGAGAAAGCAAAGAATTGGCTGATTTTGCTCGGATCCATCCGGCTACTTGCGCTACCAGTGGCTTAAACTCTAACCTCATGGTGATGGGGGGGCCACCCCTGACCAGTTCAGGACGGTGGACTGGGGACCCCGCACCACACCTGGCGACCCATCCATGGTTACCCAGAAGCAGCAGTTCGTCCATGTGGCTTACCGGCCATCCCTATGGTAAGGGGATCCAATGAACGCAGAATTGGCCTCTTGTTTTAGACTATTCGTTGAAGTCTTCGGAGAGGGGTGGCATACAAATCTAATAAATAACAATAACAACAACAACAACAACAACAATAATAATAATAATTCTTTCTGAAGGCTTTTCAGCATGAAATTCAAGTTTGAAAAAAGCCCATCCATTTCACATTCTATAGCAAGGTTTCCCAATGAGTTTAATGATGTCCAGCAATCTCATGTGCATTGTTATGTTCTTAGAATATGAATTGGGCACTTGTGATGATATAGACACCCCCCATGTGACTAGAATTTTAAAAATGATGCAGCAATTGCTTGATTGCTTTATGAGCCATGGTGGCGCAGTGGTTAATGCGCAGTACTGCAGCCTACTTCTTCTGACTGCTGGTTGCCTACAACTTGGCAGTTCAAATCTCACCAGGTTCAAGGTTGACTCAGCCTTCTATCCTTCTGAGGAGGCAGGTTATTGGGGGCAAGAGGCTGGCTATAAACCATCTAGGGCTGCAGAATACTGTGAAGCAGTATGTAAATGCTATTGCTATTATCCGTGCATTTTCTTTGGGGGAGAAAAGGCTTTTGACAGGCACTGTGGCAACCTGGAAACATCCAATATACTTCAGCCAGGTTCACTTCAGGGTTGAGATGGGTACCTTACTTGGAATGCTGATGGGCACTTTTGAGATGACTAGGAACTTGACGACTGAGAATCTTCACCGACATTTATCCATCCCTGGGTGACCATCATCCCAATCCTAAAACACCTTTATTTTCGCCTGTTTTCATATGACCGTCGATCTTTTCATTTTATATAATTCCTCATCTGATTCTATAATTCTTTGCAGGGCACCCTTCTTTGCACCAAGGCATGGCCCCTGGCTTCCCTTCCAGCATGGGGGGAGCACTCCCCCCTGCATATCAGTTTGCCAGAGATCCTCAATCCGGCCAGCTTGTCATGATCCCTAGTGAACACCTGACCCATTTTGGTAGGTACCCAAAGATGATTGTAACTTCAGATGTGAAAGTTATTGTTTGTGTACACTTTGCAATGAGGTTGAATTAGCTGATGTGGTCACTTTTTGTCCGATCCACCAGGAATGGTTGACAAGAGATATTTGTTGGGAAGCACCAGCCTGGCAGGGAGGGATCAAGCATGGCATTATCCTGGAGTCACTATACATTCACAAAAGGGCTACAACTGAACATGCCTAAGTTCTTTGGATCCACATCTAATTGTTCCCGAGAGTAGACAGGGAAAAATCAACACACCAAGGTCGAAGTCAGCAAGGCAGGCACGAAACACAAGGATCAGATAATCCTCCACAATGGCCAAACCCACAGGCTGCTATTTATAGCAGCCTCCCTAATGACCACAGCCCCACCCAACCACAGGTGGCCTCGTTTTCTTTGATAATAATCTCTCAGTTGTTGTTGCCTATGCATCGCTCTCCGCATGGGTGGCTGTATCATTAACTCTTGTTCTGAATCCAAGGAGGAGCTAGATAATGGATCTCCTTCTGAGCTGTCTGCCACACTCTCCTCCTCCCTGTCACTCATGTCTTCTTGGTCAGAGGAGCCTTCATCAGCAGATTCTACTGGGGGCAAAACAGGCCTGCAGCATGTAGATGTCTCCCCCACATCCACAGTCCTTGGGGCAGGAGCTGGGCCAGAGCTAACCACAACACTAAATGATAAATGTTATCTAAAAATGCTGGTTAGTCCGAGTTTGGCGCCTTAGTTTTGAGTCAGGGGCTGGTTTGCTCCAAGGGTCGTGCACAGAACAAACTCAACCTTCCATCCTTCCGAAGTAGGTAAAATGAGGACCCAGATTGTTGGAGTCCATATGCTGATTCTGTAAATTGCTTAGAAAGGGTTGTAAAAGCACTGTGCAGTGGTATATAAGACTAAATGCTATTGCTATTGTTTTCATCTGATATGTTTTGGGTAAAGTTCATATGTGACCAACCTGGTGGCCCATGGACCCACCCAAAGGATAGCCACATCACTTGGTCCTTGAAGTCTGCCTTTGATTGGAGTTGGGTTTTTCAGATCAGTTTCTCTCTTCATTCCAGCAGAACTGATGGACCGTGCACCCCCTCTCTGGCCTGCCATATACTCTCCTACCAGGGGCTCCCTCCAGCACGCTCACCAGCTCCAGCTCTTATCTCACCAGCAGCTGATCCGTCAGCATGAGCTATACCTCCTGCAGCAGCAGGCTGCACATGCCCAGTTGGTGGTAGGTCCTAATCCTTGGGCTTCAACTCTTGCAACTGCCTTTCTCACTGGTCTCCCCCTTTCTGAAACTCGATCTCCGGATGTGATGAATGGAGAAGGCCAGTAATGGGCAGCCAGAATTTTTACTGCCCCACTGTGGGTGTGGCTTAATGGTCATGTGACAGGGTAGGAGTGGCTTGCCGGCCATGTGACTAGGTGGGAGTGTCTTGAACGATCGTCATCGCTCAAGCGAATGGTTAAGTCCTCGACTTACAGTGTCACTCACTGGGGTGACAATTTGCTTCGCGTTTCCCGCGCTCTCCTTCCTGGGTCGCCACCCCGCCTCAGACTGGGTAGCTAGGCCAATGGGTGCTGCCAGAAGCATAATTGCTGCCAGCGCCGCTTCCACCCACACCTTCTACTTGCACCTCAGGTGGGAGATGGCTGTGTGAGGCTGGAGGGGAGCCGGGCAGGAGAGAGGGAAGCTCGTCCGAAGCCAGGAAGGAGGAAAGAGGAAAAAAGCAAGGAGCGCAGACGCAGCAGCAGCATCAGTAGAGAGAAAAAAGGAGACCAGAGCTGAGACCAGTAATCCAGGAAGTGACAGCCGCCGATCAGCTGGAGCTGCGCACGCATCTTCATTTCTGCCTGTGGAACTGTGTTCCACCCCGTCCTGCCTGCTGCCCACTCCTGTAGAAGGCCTGGCTAGATCCTAGTTAGCATTGATTAAGCCAAGTAGACTGGTATGGTGGGATGTAGTAAGGGTGGGGTGGTGGGGTGGGTGTCCCCAGAAGGGAGGGACTGCATTCCATAGCAGGCAACTCAGCTCAGATATCATTGTGAGAGAAAGTGATTGAGGACAGTCCCTCCTCAATAGTTTCCAAAGTATATTGTAGAGGCAGATAGCAGAGTCTTCATTCTGGCAAGATTCTGTCTATAGGTGTGAAAAAATAAATAACTTGGTTTAAGAGAGTCACCGTGTATCATTCTTGGTTTTGGACCTTATAAAGTGGTACCTCTACTTGCGAACTTAATTTGACCAGGTTCTTAAGTAGAATAGTTTGTAAGAAGAAGCAAAATTTCTCATAGGAATCAATGTAAAAGCAAATAAGGCATGCGATTGGGGAAACCACAGGGAGGGTGGAGGCCCTGTTTCCTCCCAGGAGATTCCTAGAGAGGCCCCACGGAGGCTTCTCCCCACCTTTTCCAGCCCTGTTTCCTCCCATGAGATTCCTAGAGAGGCCCCACAGAGGCTTCTCCCTGCCTTTTCCGGCCCTGTTTCCTCCCATGAGATTCCTAGAGAGGCCCCACGGAGGCTTCTCCCTGCCTTTTCTGGTTACAGTTTCTGAGACTCGGGTTTGTAAGTGGAAAATGGCAAAAAAATCTTGAACACCCGGTTCATATTTAGAAAAGTTCATAAGTAGAGGCATTCTTAGGTAGAGGTACCACTGTAGTTGGCCTTTCCACATCATTGTTATGCCTGGATTTTTTTTTACCAGACATGTTTTTATACAAGGCAAGGAAGGGCAGTTGGTGGAAAACCATGTTGACGGTGAGAAACATTAACCCAACTTGTCCTTTTGTCCAAAAGTCTGCCCCCATGACTGTAGAAAGGAAATCACCTATGTTGACAAGCATTTATCAGTTTCTGATAAGTTGTGAAGACTTCAACATTCTGCATTGTTGTCTCTGTGTCCTACACCTAGTTTACTTCCACGTAGCATCAATGGAGAACCCTGACTATTTGAGTTCTTCTTTCCCTCAACAGGAGAGGCTAAAAGCCAGCGAACAGCGGGCCGAGATGGAAGAGAAGATAACCAAACGCAACCTGGACAATGCCAAACCCGGTTTGCCGACTTCTGCCTCAACCCTTCTGCACCGGAAGCCTCCGGTTTTGTCTCCAAGCACTTCTGTGTCCTACAACAAGGTGGTCAGCCCCCCTCTGCTCTCGCCCAGGGCCACCCCCATGTCGGTGCTCAAAGCTGAAGTGATCCAAAAGTTGGAGGAACCGCCGAGCCAGCCCACCTATTCCTACCCCACGACTCCCATCACTCATCCATCCAGCCCACCGCCTGCTTCTCCACCGCCTGCCCCTAATCTCCCTCCAAAAGAAGAGGAGGAAACTGAGAACATGGAGAAGAAAGAGCTGGAACTGGAAAAAGAGACCTCTGCTTCATACCAGACGTTGTTTCCAGGTACAAAGCCCCACTATTTTTTTTTTTTTTAAAAAATAATTTTTATTGAATTTTTAAAAACATTAACAAAACATAAACAAACATATTTACAAACAACAAAAAATACAGAAGCAAAAACAAAATCAGACAACTAGACAACAACCACAAAGAAAAAAACCACACTTATGGATAACAGTAAAGATAAATTTACATCGCGGAAACGGAAGGAAAGTATATGTTCATGTATCGATAATTATAAAACTGATTCTTTTTTTAAAATAAGTTTTATTAAGTTTTTCCATTAAAAACATATAACATACAATCAAAAAACCCTCATGCAATATGCCAATATAATACATAAATATGTATAATCAAAGAAAAAAAAGAACCATAGTCAAAAACAACAACTAAAAAAAAATAAAAAAATAAAAACACACAGCAAAATAACACTATACAGTGATCCCTCGATTAGCACGGTCTCGATTAGCGCGAAACGCTGCAACGCGGTTTTTCAAAAAATATTAATTAAAAAAATAAAATATTAAAAAATAAGTCCACGCTAGTTCTCTCTCTCTTTCTCTCCCTGTTGCCGGCGTGGTATATGAGAGAGAAAGAGAGAGGCAGAGGTCGGGCGCATTACCGGGAGGTGGAGGCGGCGTGGGGACGCTGGGTGCCGGGGACACCGAGGAGGGGGTGGATGTGGCCTCTCAGCTGCAGAGCCGAACAAGGGCGGAGGCAACGGCGGAGTCCGGCGCTGGGGCCATGCGGGGCCGCTCATCCAGGGGGGCGTGGACTGGCAAGTCGCCCTCCTTTCTCTTTCTTTCTCTCTCTTATACCACACCGGTAACAGGGAGAGAAAGAGAGAGAGTGGAGGGCACCTTGCCGGTCCACGCCCCCCTAGATGAGCGGCTCCGCATGGCCCCAGCGCCGCCCAGGCAAAGGGGAAACCCCAAGATCGCTTGCCGCTTGCCGTATTGCAGCGAAGGAGGCGAAGCAAGGCTCCAAGCTGCAATACGGCAAGCGGCAAGTGATCTTGGGGTTTCCCCTTTGCCTGGGCGGCGGGAAGACCAAGGGAAGGTTCCTTCAGCCGCCCAACACCTGATCCGCTCCGCAGCGCGGCAACGGGGAAACCCCATCTTCGGCTCCTCGCTGCTTCCGCGCTGCGGAGCAGATCAGCTGTTGGGCGGCTGAAGGAACCTTCCCTTGGTCTTCCCCGCCGCCCACACGCAAACTCCACCATCTGCGCATGTGCGGCCATGAAAAAAATGGCGCACATGCGCAGATGGTGGTTTTTACTTCCGCACCACTATAACGCGGAAATCGATTAGCGCGGGAGGTCTTGGAACGTAACCCCCGCGCTAATCGAGAAATCACTGTATTATCTTTTACTTATTTCATGTTTTGTGGGGAGGAAGAAGAAAAATTAAAAGAATAATAAACAAAATTCTAAGTTTGATCTTGTTTTTCAACCGATATTGAGTTATCGGTGTTCCATCATTCTCCTTGGTTTATTAAGAATTCGTCCATAAGTTTATTATTTATTTACCGCCTTGTGTTAAGATTATATTTAATATTGATTCTATCGCTCCTTTCCATTCATTTAAATTCTGGCAAATATGGAAACTGTAGAGAAAAAGGTAAAAAATCAATAAAAAGAAAATACAGGACTTGTCCTCCATGTTTTCATCTTTTTTAACGCTCTCTCTTGTAGAAATTCCACCCGGCTATCCATTCCAGTCCCTTCCCGATTCCTTCAGAAGACACTACCCATACCTTATCCAGCCCACCGCCGCATCCGAGGCGGGTGAGTTGGGCTCCGGCGTCCCTCTGCCCACCAGCAGTCCCAAGCGCTTGACCCTTTCTCCGGAGGTGAAGCCCATTCATCTATCCCCATCCAAGATGGTCAAACCTATCCAGACAGTGGAGGAAGAAGAATCCTTAGAAGAACGGGTGAAAATGGAGCTGGAGCTGGACCACAGCCAGGAAGAAGGTATCTGCTGCGAACAGGATATGGAGGCTCTTGAGATAGCGACCTCGGTGGCCCTCCCTGTTGAGGACACCGACGATTGTGATCTCCAGTTGCACCACGGCAAAACCCTCAGGAGTTCAGACCACGAGGATGTTCTTGAGGAATGCCAAGCCGCCTATCCAGGGATCTGCTCGGTGGAAATGGAAGCCCAAGCAGAAGAGATCAGTGACGGTGAAACCTGCCCCATTCATGACTACGGTGGGAATTTGATACAGGAAGATACCGAACAGCCCGAGATGGGATTGGTTCCTCAGCCCGAGAAGTCACCGTTGGCCGTAGAAATGCCTCATATCCGATCTCCCCCAAAGAGAGAATTTCCCAGCATACTTCAGGAAGAGGAGGAACCTGTGGTAGAAACCCCCATCTACAGGGATGAGATATATACCTGCCCGCTCCCGTCTCTGGACATCCAAATGGATGACCCCTTGGCTGGGATGAATGCCTTGGCAGCAGCTGCTGAATTGCCCCAAGCGTGTCCTTTGCTCACCAACAGTGATGGTGGCCCTCAGGAGGCCGTGGTGAACTTAGAAGTGTCTTCCAGCCTGTCCCCAGAACACACCTTTCTGCACGGAATTACCCTCTTGAGCGAAATCGCAGAACTGGAGTTGGAGAAACGGCGGCAGGAAACCGAAGGTGAGTAGATATGGAGACCTCATTTTCAGACCATGTTCAAGGCTTAGTTTTTTGAGCTTCAAACTCGGATGTCCCTCCTGCTCCTCATCACTCAACTGACACCACGTCCTATCTCACGCAGGTCCGGAGAACTTCTCAGCTCATCCAGGCTTGGAAAGCCTGTTAGCTGCTGGTACCCAGATGCTGATGGAAGTTCTCTCCACGCCCTTCATGGATAGCCTGAAGAACATCCGTCTGCCCCGAGAACTGAACCCCAATAAGAAATACAGCTGGATGCAGAAGAAAGATGAGATGGTGAACAGGGTTGGGAAGGGCAGATAGGGCTGGGGGGAAGTGGTTAGGGAAAGGCTTCCAACTCGAGCAATACTGTATACTGTATATATGTATATGTGATAATGAATTAACCAATGTTCTGCTTATCAACCTCTTTGCTGTTTTCTTCTCCCAGATGTATTCCATAAAGTCCTCCATTGGCAACATGGATGGCATGGAGCTGGATTACAGGATGAAGTTAGCTGAGCTGCAGAGGAGGTACAAGGAAAAGCAGAGGGAATTGGTGAAGCTGCACCGGCGGAGAGACTCCGAGTAAGTCACCCAGGGGGGGCCTTCAGCTATCCGTCTGCACCGGCCTGGTGGGCTGGGCACAGGCACCGTCTTTGAGTCTTGCACCATCTTGGCTTTTCCACCCTTCTTCTTCTTCTTCTGCTCCATGATACTCTACTTGGACCTTGAGAATGGAAGGGAAGTCTTGTGGCTTGGCAATCCGATCTACTGGTTGGACACGGGGCAGATGCTGTAGGCACCTCTTTAGCAGTTGTGGCTTTCTGTGGGTTGTTTGGAGTGTAGGTCGGTGTAGTGGTTTGGTGATGGATCACGGTGGTGGTCTTCCTTTTTCTTTCTTTCTTTCTTTCTTTCTTTCTTTCTTTTATTCTTTCCTTCCTTCTTCCTCCCTTCCCTCCTCCTCCTCCTCCTCCTCCTTCTTCTCCTCTTCGTCCTCCTTCTCCTCCACCTCTTCCTCCTTCTCCTCCTTTTCTTCTCCTTCTCTTCCTCCTTCTCCTTTTCTTCTCCTTCTACTCCTTTTCCTCCACCTTCTCTACCACCTCTACCTATCTTCCTTGCTTACTTTCTTTCTCCCCCTTCTTCTTCTTCCTCCTCCACTTCCATCTCCTTCCTTCTCCTTCCTTTTCTTTCTTTCTTTCTTTCTTTCTTTCTTTCTCCGTCTCTCTCTGTGTCTCTCTGTGTCTCTCTCTCTGTGTCTCTTTCTTTCTTTCTTTCTCTCTTCCTTCCTTTCTTTTCTTTCTTCTTTGCTCTCAGTTAACGGTCAAGTGTGTGGTTTCTTTTAAGGGAAAAGCATGACGAGAAAAATAGAAGCTTGGCAAAACGAGGTCCAGGAAGGCCCAGAAAACGGAACCATGGATCGAGCGCTCTGTTGCCCCCTAAGGAGCGAGGGAAGAGTGACGGCAGGAGTGGAAAGTAAGGTTGGGCTGTGGGACGGGAAAAGGGATGGTAGCAGGGTCCTACCCTGGTTGGGTGGTCTTCTCTCTGCCCCAAACTTGGAGGCCACCTCTCTTGTTGGCATAGTGTTTTGGCAGTTGGGGTGCCACCTGGATGAGTCAGGCTTGTCATGTGGAGTTTTATGGCAGAGATTTTGGTTAATCGGCAAGTAGGACCACAATGGGGAGAAACCATTGTGACCTGGAGGACATGTTGATCTCTGAGTAAAGGAAGAGAGAGGAAGCCGGAGCAAGCTCTCTATACTGAGGGCTGCTGTGCGTGGGTGAAGGGTGGTCTTCCGTTGGGAACGCTGTGGATTCCTTTGGCATGAGAGGGAAGATCCGCTCTGGTCTCGCTTGGCCTTGTCTGTGGCTCTGCCTCTGTTTCCCTTTTGTTCTGCCTTTGCTTTCTGGAGGATACATTTAGAACTTGGCTTTGTTTTAGGTCCTCCTGCATCGTTGTCCTTCCTTCAACCTTTCCCTGATGAAGGAAATTAAGGAATCCGACTTGGTCTGGATCTTGTAACCTGGTCATTCTTGTTTCCTTCTTCTATATTTTTCCTTACTTCAAGCTTTTGCAAAATTATGGTGAGAAGGTTCTCCTCTCTTTCTCTTTCTCCCTGTCCTCTCTCTCTGTCTCTTCCTTTCTCTCTTTCTCTTTCTCTTTCTCTCTCTCTCTCTCCCTCCCTCTCTCTCTCTTTCGCTCTTTTGCTCTCTCTCTTTCCCACTCCCTCTCTCTCCTGTGCTCTGTCTTTCTATCTTTCCCTCCACCCTCTCTCTTCCTCCTCTCTCTTTCCCTCTCACTCTTTCTCTTTCCTTCTCTCTCCCATGCTCTCTCTCTTTCTCTCTTTCCCTCTCTCACTTTCCCTCTCTTTCCCTCTCTCTCCCATGCTCTCTCTCTTTCCCACTCCCCCCTCTCTCTTTCCCTCTCTCCCCCATGCTCTCCCTCTCTTTACTGTTCCCTCCCCCTCTCTTTCCATCTCTCCCTCTCTTTCCCTCTCTCTCTCTCTTTCCATCTCTCTTTCCCACTCCCTCCCTCTCTCTTTCCCCCCTTTCCCATGCTCTCTCTTTCTCTCTCTTTCCTGCTCCCTCCCCCTCTCTCTTTCTCTCTCTTTCCCTTTCTCTCCCTCTCTCTCTCTCTGTTTCCCTCTCCCTCCTTCTCCCTCTCCTTCTATCCTGCTGGTGATGCTACCAAGATGCTCCTGTGGTCAGCCTCTTTCCTCTTCTGATGTTTTTAGGCTCAGCAAATCCCTGTTGCTTTCCGAAGACTCGGAAATGGGCGAAGGGCTGGAAGAGACGCCCCGAGGTCTTCTCCTGGACGAGGAAGAGGAAGGAGAGACCCGGAGGGGGAAGACGAAGACCAGGCATCGGAGTTGGGACGAGCAAGACCTCTTGATGAACTTCTCCAGCGAGGTGAATCTTCTACCTTTGAAACAAATATGAACGAAATGAAAGGGGGATTTGTTGTTATTATTTAGTCACTAAGTCAAGTCAGAGTATTTGTGACCCAATGGACAACGGGGGGCTATTGCTGGTTCGGACTGGTTGCGACCTGCGGGTAGCCCTGTCCAGGTGCAATCCCATCCATTATCGCTGTGTTCTTTGATGCTGCACACATGCGCGGGCAGCCCGTGTGAGTGAATTCCTGTGTTTTGTGATGATGCATGGATGCATGGATAGCACACATGAGCAAATTGCCATGTTTTGTGACAATGCGCATATGTCAGGCGACAGACATTTTCTCACATTTCCGGTGCTAGGCAAACCGGTTGTTATGGTATGTGGTGCTCACCACTGCCCGTGGACCATAGCAGGCCAGGACCTTTGTCCCCCACTGTCTTCTGGACCCCTCACCCCAACCATTTCATCCTTCTCCATCTCCTTCTCCATTTATTTATTATATGACATCATCACTCTATTAAACAAATAATTCCCTCAACACTGTCAGACTTTTTACTAAATATGCACTTCTAGTCTACTAGTTTTTCTCATCATTTCTATCATCCTTTTCCTCCCTCTTAGGATTGTATGACTTTAACTTGTTGCTTGTATCCTAAGATTTTTATTAATATTGAATGTTTCTTCATTGCTTATTTGACCCCTATGACAATCATTGTGCTGTACCACATGATTCTTGACAAATGTCTCTTTTTCTTTTATGTCCACTGAGAGCATCTGCACCAAGACAAATTCCTTGTGTGTCCAATCACACTTGGCCAATAAAAATTCTATTCTATTCTATTCTATTCTATTCTATTCTATTATTTGTCAAACATATACAGGATAGCAGTAATTTGTATAAAAATAACATAAGTAAAAAGTAACAATAAAACAATAGGACAGGGATGGTAGGTATGCTGGTGTGCTTATGCACACCCCTTACATATCTTTAACCTTAGACTGTCTATAGTTGACCTCTCCCCTTTTCTATTTTTTTAATAAGTTTTTATTGAGTTTTAAAAAAGAAAAAAAGAAAATATATCATATATACATTGTTGAACAGGTGATACTCCTTTTCTATTACATCTCATATTATAATTTCTTATACTTAACGTTATATTAGCCTATATGCATTCACCTACATGAAACAAGCATAAATACTTTTGATTTTATAAAGAGTAGCAATTAAAAAGAGATAGTTGTTTCATTAGCCTAGGTATTTTTGTATTTCTATATTTGATTTTTATTTATATGTATACACTGATACTTTGTATTGTCATGTTTGGTTTTTATTTACGGATCCATTCATGCCATTTTTGCCATGTGTCTATGGTATGTTTGTTTTTTCTTCCTTTAATTGCATTCGTCATTTCATCCATTTCTGCGCATCTGTAGATTTTTTCTATGATTAAATTTTTGGGTGGGGTCTGTTCTTTTTTCCACATTTGTGCAATTGAGATTCTTACCACAGTAATTATATGCATCATCAGATAAAGCGTTTTTTTGGGGGTATTGTTTTTTCCAGATTCCTAGAAGCATGTCTTCTGGTGTAAATTCTATCTCCTCCTTTATCATTTCTGTGAGCCATCTGCGCATATTTCTCCAAATGTTTTGAATTTTGGGGCAAGACCACCACATGTGAAAAAAGTACCAATCTGTTTCTTCCATTTTCAACAATTATCGTTTAGTTTAGGGTAGATCTTTACGAGTCTCGATGGGGGCAAGTGCCATCTGTAGAAGAGTTTATAGAAGTGAGTGGATAAAATTATTGAAATAGTTAGTTTATAACTATTCAGTTGTGTCTGACTCTTGCCAAACTTTATAGGCCAAGTGCTCCTCTCTTTTTGCAGCTGAAGATTAAGAAGAAGAAGCTGGCCTCTGACCAGGAACAGCTGGTGAGCAAGCTTGACAAAGCCCTGTCACTCACTCGGCGCAGCAAACTGAAATCCCCGTTCAAGTTGATGGACGGGTCCAAAGGGAGGCAGAAAAACGGCGGCTGTTACAACCAACGCTACCTGTCCCCCCACGGTGCCTTGTTTGGCAAGGATGCCAAAAAGAACTTGGCGAAAAGCCTCAGCTTCTCCTTGAAAGCCTCCAAAGAAGGTAAAAACAAAATGGCGGTCAAAATGAAGAAGTTGGAGGTGGGGCTAAAAATGAAAGGCCGCCACCTGAAGGTTTCCAGCTCACCAGCGATATCCGAAGTGAGCAGTTATTCCTACAGTAAGTAACTTTTATTATAGTTTCCTAGTTTTTTCCCCCCCTCGCTTTTTGGGGTTTTTTAAAAAACCATTTAAAACCATTAAGACACATGGGAAATAATTATAATAATTGCACTGAATCTTAATGTCAGTTTAATTGAGTCAGTTTAATTCTTGGTTTGTCTTTTAAAGCAGGATAGACATGTCCCTCAAAGATTTAAGGGCGGCCCTTGACCCCAAAGCATTGAATAGTGGACAACCACACTTGAGGATGTGGATAATAGACAACCAGGTTGAAACCGGAGGGGTTGGGTGCAAAACATGGAATTGGTGTGCCAAGCCACACTTTTCAAATCCTCTTCCATATTTTGATGTTTGATGGATGCAATGCTTAAAAGTTGTCCCAAAGGTGCTTTTTCAATAGACAACTGGACTTTGTTCTTCCTTGAAGCTGTTTCTCTCTTCATCCAACATTGTGCTCACCAGTACAGTAATACCTCATGATACGAACTTAATTGGTGCAAGGAGGAGGTTCGTAAGACGAAAGGTTCGTAAGACGAAACATTGTTTCCCATAGGAAACAATGTAAAGTCAATTAATCCGTGCAACCAAAAAACCCCCCGCAAAAAAAACGGCTTTCGGCGACTGCTGGGAAGCCGCGCGGCTGTTTTAAAAGGTGACAGCCGGCCTGGGGGGCTTCCCAGCACCCCCCCGAACCCGGGTTCGGGGTTCGGGGGGTGCTGGCAAGCCCCCCAGGCCGGCTGCGACCTTTTAAAACAGCCGCGCGGCTTCCCAGCTGTCTCCTGAAGCCGAACGCTAAAGCCGAACTTCCGCGTTCGGCTTTGGGAGACAGCTGGGAAGCGGCGCAGCTGTTTTAAAAGGTGACAGCCAGGCTGGGGGGCTTCCCAGCAACCTCCCGAACTGAACCCGGGGTTCAGAAAAATTTTGGCTCTTCTTACGAACTTTGTTCGAGTTACGAACCGGTGTTCGGGAGGCTTCTGGGAAGCCCCGCCGCCCGGCTGTCACCTTTTAAAACAGCCGTGCGGCTTCCCAGCAGTCTCCGAACGCAAAATTTTTCTGAACCCCGGGTTCGTATCACGAGTTGTTCGTAAGACGAGGGGTTCGTATCTTGAGGTACCACTGTATTTGGGGTTGCCATGTATATAAACTACCAATTGCAGTTTGTACCTTTATAGATGCAATATACCTTTAAGGACTTTGGCTGGTTCGCCATAAGAGGGCGCCAGCACTCTCTCCCGATGATGATGCTGGGAAGCTCATTCATTCTTTGCCTTTACCTTTACCTGGTTTGTTGCTTATTTCTGCTTTGTGCTTGTAAATATGTATATATGTAAATAATACTTGTTTAGCATACTAAGTCTGTGTCGTTACTGGCTGTTACCATAAACTGCTCTGTGTATGTCAAAGGTCTCGCAGCCTAGCTGCACCGAGACATCCTAACAAAACTAATAATAGTAATAATAATAATAATAATAATAATAATAATAATAGTAATAATAATAATAATAATAGTAATAATAATAATAATAGTAGTAGTAGTAATAATAATAATAATAATAATAATAATAATAATAATAATAATAATTGTTCTGTCGGGCTCTCTGGTAGACTCCTCCCAAAAATTCACAGGTACAAATTTCAGACACACACACGTTTGAAAATTCAAAACAATGTTCTTTATAATGAAAATTCACTTAAACCAAGCCTTCTTTTGGTATAGCAAAGAGCACTCGTCTCCAAACAAACTGGTAATTTGTACAAGTCCCTTATCAGTTCTGAGATACCTAGATTGCAGCTGGGAGGCAATTCACAGTCCTTCTTTCACAAAGTGAAACACACTTTACTCTGGTTTAGTTTCAAAGCGGGGAAAAATCAGCACACAAAAGGTCAAAGTCAGTAAAGCAGTCACGAAACACAAGGATCAGATAATCCTACACAATGGCCAAACCCACAGGCTGCTCTTTATAGCAGTCTCACTAATTACCACAGCCCCATCCAACCACAGGTGGCCTCATTTTCTTTGGTAATAATCTCCCAGTTGTTCTTGCCTATGCATCGCTTTCTGCATGCGTGGCTGTATCATTGACTCTTGTTCTGAATCCAAGGAGGAGCTAGATAATGGATCTCCCTCTGAGCTGTCTGCCCCACTCTCCTCCTCCCTGTCACTCATGTCTTCTTGGTCAGAGGAGCCTTCATCAGCAGATTCCACCGGGGGCAAAACAGGCCTGCAGCATGTGGATGTCTCCCCCACAGCCACAGTCCTTGGGGCAGGAGCTGGGCCAGAGCTAACCACAACAAATAATAATAATACAGAGTTGGATGGGACCTTACCGGTAGGTACACCGATACTGGTCACCTTCCATCCTCCACCATTCATTCAGTCAGAACTGAAGAAGCTCCTTGGCTATGAGAAGCGAAATGTCTTAAAGGAAAAACAAAGTCCAGTTTCCTTTCGGGAAAAGCGCCTGGAAGTCTGAGAATCTCCACAGGACCGTGTTTAAAGTTGGCAAAGATGTTTGTGTTTCTCTCTCTCTCTCTTTTTTGTTAAAAAAAACCAAACCAATAACTAATTGACCCCAGATACAGATTCTGAGGAAGACGAGGAATCCCTGAAGGATGAGTGGTCTTCTCCAACCCATGCCAGGATGAGACCCTCTGGCCTCTATAGTGTCATGGCCCCTAAATGCGGCAGGATCTCCGACATCTTCAAGCCCGGCAAGAAGACCGTGCCCTCAACTAGGACTCTCAAATCTAAACTGACCGCCAGTAGAAAGCGGGAATTTGGTTTACTCTCCCGAGAGGTCAAAGCTGGATCGTCCTACAGTGGCTCTTCGGAGGACTCGTTCGATCAAGGTTACTAGCTTATAACACACACACACACACACACACACAAACCCCCAACCCCTGAATGTCTAGGTTTGAGTGAATGGGAAGGAGGAAGAGGAAGGGTGGTTGATTGGCCATTTTGACATGGCGCTGTGGATGGTCAACTCGTTGGTGCCATAGAACAGTGATTTTCAACCTTTTTTGAGCCGCGGCACATTTTTTACATTTACGAAACCCTGGGGCACATTGAGTGGGGCAGGGGGGTGGTGGTGGTAAAAAACGTTTGGACAAAAAAATTCTCTCTCTTCCTCCCTTTCGCTCTATTTCTCTCTCCCTCTTTTCTCCCTTCCTTCCTCTTTCTTTCTCTCTCTCCATCCTTCTTTCTTTCTCTTCCTTCCTCTCTTTTTTGCTCTCTTTCTCTCTCCCTCTCTACCTCCCTCTATGTCTTTCTCTCTCTCTCCTTCCCTCCCTCTTTCTCTCTCTCTCTTGCTTTCTCTCTTTCTCTCTCTCTTGCTTTCTTTCTCTTGTTCTCTTTCTCTCTCTCTTGCTTTCTCTCTCTCTCTTGTTCTCTTTCTCTCTCTCTTGCTCTTTCGCTCTCTCTCTTGCTTTCTTTCTCTCTCTGAGCTTTGCGGCACACCTGACCATGTCCCATGGCACACTAGTGTGCCGCGGCACACTGGTTGAAAAACACTGCCATAGAAGACTATTTTTGGGTAGCTTATGATTGATCCACCCGTCTTACCTAATACGCCAACAAATCTTGTTCGGGTCACACGATCGTTTTGTTCCTGATCAGTGTGTCCCAGTCTCTTTTTTTCACACACAAAACACATTCACTATTTTCTATTTCTTTTCGTTTTTTCTTTCTTTTTTTAAAAAAGAGAAAACATCATTTCGTGTTGCCATCGCTGTTAAATGTGGCTTATTTTTTCCCCCTTTCCAAAAGTTACTTTTGGCATGTGCTTAGAGGGCGTGGGAGAGAGGAACTGTGTAAATTAGGATACCTGTTGTGTGGGTGTGTGCCCCTCCTCCCCTTCCCAACCCCCCCCCCCCCCCCCGAAATGTTTGTACTACAATTTTTGGTACCGAGCTTTTTATTAAAAATATCCACTTTGTTTTTAACTAAAAACCGTCTGCCTTGTCTCTCTCTCTCTTGCTGTTGTTTCTTCAGGTAGCTTGATGCTTCACCCCATCTCGCTGTCTCACCTCATTCCCAAAAGATTTAGGGGAAAACAAGAACAACCACCAAAAAAAAAAAAAGCAATTAACAAAAATTGTGATGCATTTCCTATTATTCAAATATCCCTGGCTTCAATTCTCTACTTTGTAGGAAGAAACAAACAAATCTTTTATCAGCTGATCTCGTTTTTCCTTTAAAAAAAACCGAGCGCAGCTTCGTAGGTTGTGCGTAAATTATTGTGGAGTGGGTTGGGCTGTTTGTATACATACTGTTGCATTTATACACTGCGCAAAAAAAATAAAGGGAACACTCAAAGAACACATCCTAGATCTGAATGAATGAAATATTCTCACTGAGTACTTTGTTCTGTACAAAATTGAATGTGCAAATTGATTGTCAACCAGTGTTGCCAACAAGTGGACGGTTTGATTTCACAGAAGTTTGATTTACTTGGAGTTATATTGCGTTGTTTAAGGGTTCCCTTTATTTTTTTGAGCAGTATAGATATATTTTATTTTTTACAAATGGCTTTTTGGTTTTGCCAAAGACACACACTCATACACACACACACACACACACACACAAACTCATTATGCTCCGAAACCTTAATGGTTTTCAATTCCAGCCTTTTTCATCTCTCCTCTCGAATTAATTCAACTCGAAAACAAACAAATGATAGATTTCAGACAACCAGCTTACGAAGAGCAAAAAGGATGACTAAAGGGGATTTAATACTACACAGAGAGAGAATTTATCTGCTGAGTATAACTCCGCATTGGCAACAGGTAGTAAACACTGAGTTGCATTCAATTGCCCAGACTCTACCCTGCAAAGAACTATGAGGTCGTTAAAAGATGATAAAGGAGAAGAATGCAATTCTATTTGTTATTGGGTTTTTTTTTGCTAGATCCGCTCTTCAGGTTTGCAAGAAAAAAAAGGCCAAGTTTCTAAGAAGATCCTTTCTCCATCCTCCTACCCAACACAATAGAAGAGAGAGAGGAATAAAAAGAGAGAGGGAAAGAGGAAATAAGGCAGTATAAGAAATAAAGACAGGCTGAACTTTGTTCTCCTATCTGTAGGCTAACAAAGAGATGGGTTCCTATCAGCTAAGTATCCTATCTGTCACCTTTGTTGCTCTCCTCTCCTTTCCTGAAATATGTGCACTTCAGTTAGTTACGGTAGATGGAGGAATGTAGTAGTAATTACTAACAATCCCCCCTCTAAAAAATTGAATTATTTGCATCCTGGAGCTCAACTACTGATTTGATAGACCTAGCCTTGGTGTTTATTTGCAACTCCGAGTTACTTTTTTGTCACTGTGGGATTTTTGGGGGGATATTATCAACATTAATTTTACTGTTTGAAGAGATCCTTATGGGAGGGAGAAGCCGATCTCGGTTAAGGCTTGGAAGCCAAGCATGTCTTCACTTTGAGTAGACCGACAATGATAAAATCTCCTGGATTTTTACTAACCATTTCATCGGCTGCTCTTTGTCTCAATGGACAAAGTGACCCTGGAGAACGTCTCCAACGGAGGAAATAAATAAATGAAACTAAACAAACTCCAGAAACTCTGTTCTTGAAGAGAAGGATCGAGGGAGAGAAAAGGTTAGACCTCAACGAAAGCCTTTCTAGCTGATCGATCGATTGATTTCAAATTTATTGGCCGCCCAACTGAAATACAGCGTAGGCTTAGCTGAATACAAGCCCCCTTGAATTCCATGACATTGCTTTCTAAGTAACTGGGACATCTGAACTCTGCGATGCTATTGTTTTGACTCTCAAGGACCCCAAAATTGAGTGTATGTGTACGTGTCTGAATAGACACACACACACACAAACACACATGAACACACACACAGCTAGGATGCTATTTTTGCCTTTTTTTGACCTCATTTGGATAACACTTCCCTTTTTTGTTTGGACATCTTCAAATTTTGCTTTCTTTGAGCCTCAACCCATTTCGCCTTGAAAATTAAGGGTCGGCGAGAGCCCCAATCGATAAAAAAATTTCCAATCCTATGTGCACAAGCGGGGGTCTGGCTCTGTGGGAGGGGGTGGCATAAGAAGGGTGGGTGGGTGGGAGAAAGTGAATCATGCAAAAAAAAAAAAAAAAAGATCCGTGCAGAAATATACATATACATATTTTCTTTGGAGTTTGTTTTAAGGGATATTTGTGTAATAGCTTTGCTAATGCCTTTCCCTGATTTTTTTTCCTTTTTTTTTTTTTTTTTTTTACTAAAACCATTAATAACCTCAGCTTTTCCAGCTTGCTTTCGCTCTCCTTGCAGCTGCTTGGCTCAACTTTTCTCATGATGCTTTGAGTGTCTCTGTCGCTTTGTTGCATTTGCTCCTCCCGCCTCCACAGCTCCGCAAAAACCAAACAACCCCCCAAAATATCTCTCAGCCTTATCATGTAGGTAGGCAAAATTAGCTTTCTCTCTTTCCTCTCCTCTGTTTAAAAAAAAAAAAAGCTTTGGCAATTTTTGCAACGATGGAACGATGTTGGAGTTTCCACCTGGGGTTGAAGGACCAAGGAAGGAGGGTGGGACACTGGAGAAGACATTTTGACATCCTTTCCGGGAGTTTCAAAAATGAATGGGGGTGGACCAAGGCAGGGGTAGGCAAAATTGGCTCTCCTACGACTTGTGGACTTCAACTCCCAGAATTCCTGAGCCAATCATGCCAGCTCAGGAATTCTGGGAGTTGAAGTCCACATGTCACAAAAGAGCCATCTTTGCCTACCCCTGGACCCCAAGGGATTGCCAGGCATCATCAACAAACTGGATTCATCCATGGCACATTCTTCTTCATCTTCCCAATCTTGATTTAAGGGGAAGGGGGATTCTGAGATGGGAGATGTCTGAGTGGAGTGGCCCCCTTGTCCCTCCCATTTTACTTTTGGGACTCCTGAACAGGAAAGGCCGTTGGCTCTCGACTGCAGAAGGGTGTTTGCTGTTCCTGCTACCTACAAGGAAGATGTTTACCATCGCAAGCTAAAACGGACCATGCATAATTATTTTGCACATTAGTTATTAAGAGCTATGGTGGCGCAGTGGTTAGACGGCAGTATTGCAGGCTGCTTCTGCTGGCTGCCAGCATTTTGGCAGTTTGATCCTAACCAGCTCCAGGTCGACTCAGCCTTCCATCCTACCGAGGTGGGTCAAATGAGGACCCAGATTGTTGGAAGCAAGGGGCTGACTCCGTATTTATTTATTTATTTTATTTATTATTTAGATTTGTATGCCGCCCCTCTCCGAAGACTCGGGGCGGCTCACAACAAGATAGAACAAATCATAAATAATCCAAATAACTTTAAAATATTTAAAGATTTAAAAGAACCCCATATACTAACAGACACACACACAAGCATACCATGTATAAAATTGAACATACTGCTTAGAGGGGGCTGGAAAGCAGTATATAAGTGCTATTGCAATTTTTTGGCAAAACACACTCTAATTCTCCCCACCCCCTTGAGATTCTGTTGTGGTTTTTTTTTTCCCTGGAGAAGGCTATTTGCAAACCTTTCCCCCCTTTGCAAAGTTCTCTAGAATGGATCGAAGAAGAAGAGACCCATCCTCCAGAACATTTTAACAATCATTTTTTAAAAAAAGAAAAAGAAAGAAAGGTGTAATCCTGAGGATAAGTAGCAGAGATCGAGTAAACCCTCTTCTGGCGTCACTGCTGCGAAAACGCCTCCGAGAAAAAGCCACAATGTCTTTGCTTTTTTTTGCAAAAACTCCTGTCCAATTCTGCAATGAAAGGTAAAACGGTGGGAATTTGAACAGGTCGAGGCGAATCAGATGTGGAGGTCAACAGCTGTCTCAAATCTGCCTGCCTCCTAAGCTTTCTAGGTTTGTCTGCAACATTTATGATAATTGTGCTGTGTTTGGTCTCATGTATAAGTGTTAAATATATATATATGTATGCGTATATATTTAACGATGCTGAATTAATCTTCAATGTGCTGCTTTTTTTTTTTGCTACCTGCTATTCTTCTGTCATTCTTGAGCCATGCTTTTTCCAGTCATCCTGTTGCCTTATGTAGTAATTTAACAAATGTCTGTCTGCTGTTTAACCGAAGTATTATTTTCTTTATTTATTTAAAAAAATTATTGCTGAGTTTTGAAGCCTGAATCGAAACTACCGCAAGAATATCTGACCTTCTGTTCCAACCGGGGCAATTTATTCCATCCATGGCTACCTGTAACAGATTGCATGCCAAATTACCTCCCTGGAATCTTGATCCATGTCCGAGTTTTCAATCCTTTAAACCAAAAGGTTACTAGTCCTCATGGGTCAAGGGTGGGAGATCATTCCTTTTGGGCTCGGAGGGAAATTTTGGCAGTCGATCTCTCTCTTCCGATGAAACCAAAAATGGCTTGTGTGAACGATGCAACTCAATCAGGAAAAAGATATAGCTAACTTTGTTTTTTTTTTCCTGGATGGATTCCTCTCCATCAGAAAAATAAAATAAATACAGTTGCTACACAAATCTCAACTGCCAAGAAAAGAATTGTTGCATGTGATTTATGAACGTATGGTTTTTCTTAAAAATTCCTGTTATTTATTTATTTATTTTAAAAAATGCAATTATGTAGCTTAGCAAAAGGTGTCCAAGTTGAAGTCCAAAATATTTGGACTTCAACTCCCAGAATTCCCCAGCCAGTATTCGCTGGCTGGGGAATTCTGGGAGTTGAAGTCCAGATATCTTCAAGTTACCAAGGTTGGGAATCACTGTCCTAGAGAGAGAAGGAAGATGTTAAAATGCGTCAGCTCAAGTACATTCCTTTAATGCAATGCACAGAGCTTTAAACGGACCCAAATACATTTATGGAAATGTTAGCCATGTTGTAAAAAAAAAAAAGCAATAAATATCATGTTGCAGATACAAAGGGTTGTTAAATCCCAGAAGAGATCTGTCAGGTCAGTTTCATTGTGTTGCCTAAAACTGATGTACTGTCGTGGGTTTTGCTAGTAGTGTTAAAATTCCCCTAGCTCAGAATAGCTCATTTCTATTACAGTGGTACCTCTACCTCTACTTATGAACTTTTCTTAATAAGAACCCAGTGCTCAAGATTTTTTTTTTGCTTCTTCTCAAGAACCATTTTCCACTTACAAACCCGAGCCTCCGAAACTGTAACTGGAAAAGGCAGGGAGAAGCCTCCGTGGGGCCTCTCTAGGAATCTCCTGGGAGGAAATAGGGCCGGAAAAGGCAGGGAGAAGCCTCCGTGGAGCCTCTCTCGGAATATCCTGGGAGGAAACAGGGACGGAAAAAGGTGGGGAGAAGCCTCCGTGGGGCCTCTCTCGGAATCTCCTGGGAGGAAACAGAGCTGGAAAAAGGTGGGGAGAAGCCTCCGTGGGGCCTCTCGGAATCTCCTGGGAGGAAACAGGGCCGGAAAAAGGTGGGGAGAAGCCTCCGTGGGGCCTCTCTAGGAATCTCCTGGGAGGAAACAGGGCCGGGAAAGGCGGGGAGAAGCCTCCATGGGGCCTCTAGGAATCTCCTGGGAGGAAACAGGGCCTCCACCCTCCCTGTGGTTTCCCCAATCGCACGCATTCTTTGCTTTTACCTTGATTCCTATTGGAAAAATGGCTTCCTTTTACAAACTTTTCTACTTAAGGACCTGGTCAAATTAAGTTTGTAAGTAGAGGTACCACTGTACTAAGAAAGGAGAGTATTTGTGGCAGAGGGTTAAAACTGTGGGGTCCTTAATTCTCTTTGAGCTTCGTGGTTTCCTTGCAGAAATTTCATTACTCAATTGGATACCAGTACAGTAAACCAGAGCCTAATCAAATAACCATCCAGGATTCCCTTGTTAGGATAAGCATACCCTAACACTGATGATGTTACCTAGTTAGGTAATAAAGCGTCTGCAAGAAACCCAGCAATCTCAGCCCCAAAGACAGCAATCCTGTTGGATCCTGGCTAATTTTTGTAAGCCGTTATTCCCAAATGTCATCCTTCCTTGATTAGTTTGGTTCAACCACATTTTGAAACGAGTTAAGTAGTTCTGAAGCTATTCCAATGAGATAAAGCAGGAAGTGTTATTACTTTCATGAAAGATGTCCCAGCTGTTTTGTGTATGTGTGTATGGTTGTTGTTGGTTTGTTGAAAGAAAGGAGGAAAAAGTTTCCAAGAGTTCATTGTTGATCACCGACTTGAGGATTATGGGACTTGAAGTCCAGAACATCAAAGAGGTCCCAGTTTGGAGAAGATTATCTCTGGCTAAAAAAACCCAAAAACCATTCTTCTCCGTTGGGAAACAACAATCCCTCTCTATATTTTGAAAGCTGAGTTTGGTATCAGTTGTATCATTTGGCAGGGTTTTATTTTATGGGCATGTTCTGGAGACCTAGGGTCCAAAGAACTTATCTCCTGTTTTTGCAACTGTCAAGAAGTTGTAGATCCTTACGTTCTGGTCTTCTAAAAAGAAACCAGAGTTGTTTCCCGAAGGAGAACTTCTCAATATAACCGCTTTTCTCCTTTTGTATGAAACCTTGGAAAGATTACAGTTTTGTGCCTGACAAGCCTTTGTAGAATTGTGTTCTTGAGAACTGAGATGGCTTCCAACCTAGTTGGAAAGATCTTACTCTGTATCATCCATGGGTTTTGAGGGCCAGTGATAGGTCAACAGCTTTTGTTGTGATGGGTCCCTGGGAAGGAAGGACAACTGAAGGAGGTTGTCTTCATTCTCATTGTCTTCTGCAAAGACACCTCCTTTTGCTGAGAATCTTCTCATGGCAGGACTTGGAGTCTGGAGTGCAAAAACGATGGGGTTTTTTGTAGTCAGGAAAAGGCACATGGAACGGTCTTGAGATCCACTGGGGTAAATATATGGTCTGATTTAATAATAATAATAATTAATAATAATTTATTAGATTTGTATGCCGCCCCTCTCCGAGGACTCGGGGCGGCTCACAACAATAATTTGAAACCCGGTTGCAGGTTTATGAGAGTTTTTCATCTTCTCACCTTCAGATTCTAGCTCGGAAGATGAGGAGGAGGAAGAAGATGATGATGAAGATGAAGAAGAAATGGAAGGCTATGGGGCAGCAGTCAATGAGAGGCTTTCCCCATCAGCTTTGGATGAAAGTGGCTTGGGCCTCTTGGCCAGATTTGCAGCCAGTGCCATCCCAAGTCCCATCATTGTGCCTTCAGTGTCCCTCGTCCAGCTGGAGGCCAAACAGAAAGCGAAGAAGAAGGAAGAAAGGCAAAGCCTGTTGGGTATGTTGGCCATTGTGCAGTGGGTGATGACCCGATTGGCGTAGGGTTAGTTGAAGAAAGGCAAAGCTTATTGGGTATGTTGGCCATTGTGGTTGGCCATTCAAACAGTCTACCCTACTATGGGGCAAGACTAATCTTAAGCCGAGACCAAGACCAAAATATGGATGTCCACCTCTATGCATGGGTCTTCTTTCTTTCTTTCCTTCTTTCCTTCTTTCCTTCCTTCCTTCCTCCTCCTCCTGCTCCTTCTCCTCATCCTACTCCCCCTTCTCCCTCTCCCCTCTTCCTCCCTCCTTCCCTTCCTTCTCCTCCTCCTTTCCCTTCCTCTTCCTCCTCCTCCTTCCTCTTCCTCTCCCTTCTCCCTCCCTCTCTCCCTTCCTTCTCCTCCTTTCCCTTCCTCCTCCTCCTCCTCTACTAAGTGGTTTTGGAATGGGAGGGGTCATTTTCCATGGGAAGACGGATGACGTGACACCTTGCAACCCTTTCCCCAAATCCATCCTTTGAAAAGAGAGCCATTTCGCCCATCCTTCCCTCTTCTCTGGCTCCCTCCCAGAATTCCCAACAGCCCCATGGAAGCTGTAGTCTGGACACCTTTGGAAAGGAAATCATGTGCTTTGGAAGAGAAGGGAAAGGCCAGGGTGAGAAGCAGGGGGTTTCCAAGAGGTGGAACTGAGGAGGGAGAGAGTTTCAGGGACCAGAAGGGGATTTCCATGGGGAAACCGAGGCACAGCCAAACCTTCCGAAAGGAGGTGGGGATAATCCTTAGCTCTTGCGTCCAATTCTGACAATTTCTGCTCTTCATTTAAAGTGTCTTGAAGTTGCCAAATCCAAATCCATTTCTTTTTGCAATTTTCACGCACGGAAACCAGTAATGGAGTCCCTCAAGTTCATCCTGGTCAATATTTCACGGGGTGGTTCCTTTAGTTGACAGATCATTTTTTAATTCCACCTCTAGGGACCGAGTTTGAATATACGGACTCTGAAAGCGATGTGAAGATCCGGAAGAAGTCTCCAGCGGGTTTACTCCATGGGAAGAAAGGATCCCTAGACCAAGGTCCATCCACCAGCGCCATGGAGATCTCCACAGGCAACACCTTGGACAAGGCCAAGTTGGCGGCCGAGAAGAGCCGGAAGCTGAAGAAATTCAGGTCACCCAAAGACCTGAGTTTCGAATTCGGGCTGGAGGTCAATGACGACGACCCTTGGAATCGGCGACGGAGTGAACGGATCTTTCTTCACGACGCGACCACTTCAGCTGGCTTGGCCTCCACCGCCTCAGCCAGTTCAATCCCAGTTTCCAAAAATGGGCGTTGCCTGAAAGGGGGAAACCTTCTGAGCTCCAAGAAGGAAGGGAACAGCAAGGGGAAGGAGAGGAAAGAACTGAGCAAGGTAGGAACCGGAGTGAGTGGGTGGGTGGGTGGGTGGTTGAGAGCAGTGAGGTTGGTAGGAGGTGGGATTTTCTGGCCCTCTGGACTTCTGTTCTTTGACCTTGGAAAAAGATGACCCCCCAAATGGGAAGCATATAATAATAATAATAGTAATAGTAATAATAGTAATAGTAATAATAGTAATAATAATAGATAGATAGATGCATAGATGATAGATAGATAGATAGATAGATACATAGATAGATAGATAAATAGATACATAGATGATAGATACATAGATACATAGATACATAGATGATTGATAGATAGATAGATAGATAGATAGATAGATAGATACATAGATGATAGATACATAGATGATAGATAGATAGATAGATAAATACTGTAGATAGATAGATAGATAGATAGATAGATAGATAGATAGATAGATACTGTAGATAGATAGATACTGTAGATAGATAAATAGATAGATAGATAGATGATAGATAGATAGATAGATACTGTAGATAGATAGATACTGTAGATAGATAGATAGATAGATAGATAGATAGATAGATAGATAGATAGATAGATAGATAGATAGATAGATAGATAGATAGATTTCCCTGAGCAGGGGGGACTATAAATCTAAATAATAATAATATTATTACTTATACTAATAAGACTAATACTAATACATACTACTACTAATAATAGTAATACTACTAATAATAACAAGAACAACAACAACATCAGTACTACTACTACTACTACTACTAATAATAATAATAATAATAATAATAATAATAATAATAATAATCTGTCTGTCTCTAACATGGTCTTTCATGGAGAAAATGTTCTTTTAATTTTTCCTGCCTCATGGTCCTTGGCACGCTGGGCGCAGTGCCAAAGTATCTCAGTAGATATTTGAAAACTATCGGAATTGGCAAAATCTCCATCAGTCAATTGCAAAAGGCCGCTTGACTGGGATCGGCAAACATAATTCACCCCTACATCACGCAGTCCTAGGTGCTTGGGAAGCGCTCGACTGGTGATGAAATACGAAATCCAGCATAGTGATCTCGTTTGCTGTGTTGAATTCACATAATCATCATAATAATGATGATGATAATGATAATGATAATGATAATAATAATAATAATAATAATAATAATAATAATAATAATAATAGTGAGGCAGGAAAAATTAAAAGAACATTTTCTCCATGAAAGACCATGTTAGAGACAGATGGGTATGGAGCAAAAATCCTTCCTTCCTTCCTTCCTTCCTTCCTTCCTTCCTTCCTTCCTTCCTTCCTTCCTTCCTTCCTTCCTTCCTCTCTCTTCCCCTCCCTCCCTTCTGATGTCCATGTACTCCTTCCCTCTCTCCCTCATTTCTATCTCCTTCCTTCCTTCGTTCCTTCCTTCGTTCCTTTTTCTTCCTTTCTCTCTCTCTCCTTCCTTCATCTCTTCTTTCTCTCTCTCTCTCCCTCCCTTCTCATATCCATCTCCTTCCTTCCTTCTTCCTTCCTTCTTTTTCTTTCTTTCTCTCCCCTTCCTTCCTTCCCTTTTCTCCCTCCCCCCCCCTCTCTCTCCAAGCCAACAGTCTGTGATCCTCTCTTTTTCTCCTTTTTTATCTCGCAGAAGAAGAAAAACAAAGAAGGCACCTCCTGCTCTTCCGTTGGTTCATCCTCTTCTTCCTCCTCTTTGCTTTCTCCTCTGGCCATCACTGGCTCCCTGCCGGATCTGCGTGCCAGCTTGACCAGCTCTTTGACCTCCAACAAGAAGAACAAGGGCAAAGCTAAGACTAAAGAGGCGAAGAAGGAGGTGAGAATCGGGGCCAGCAAGAAAAGGGCCCTCACCCCATTTCTGCCCTCTGCATGTTCCCTCCAACAAAGCAGGAACGTTGTGCTAGACCTGAATCCCAGGAAGACACCTGTAACCATTAGGTCACATGGTCATTCTAGCCTTTCTATGCAGAATTAAGGTTTGCTAATTAACCATTTCAGGTATAAATTAGGCCTGGATTATATAGAATTGTACCTGAGGAAAAACAAGTAGGATGCTTGGCTGCATAGCTAGAGGTATAACAAGCAGGAAGAGGGAGATTGTGATCCCCTTATATAGAGCGCTGGTGAGACCACATTTGGAATAATACTGTGTCCAGTTCTGGAGACCTCACCTACAAAAAGATATTGACAAAATTGAACGGGTCCAAAGACGGGCTACAAGAATGGTGGAAGGTCTTAAGCATAAAACGTATCAGGAAAGACTTCATGAACTCAATCTGTAGAGTCTGGAGGACAGAAGGGAAAGGGGGGGACATGATCAAAACATTTAAATATGTTAAAGGGTTAAATAAGGTTCAGGAGGGAAGTGTTTTTAATAGGAAAGTGAACACAAGAACAAGGGGACACAATCTGAAGTTAGTTGGGGGAAAGATCAAAAGCCACATGAGAAAATATTATTTTACTGAAAGAGTAGTAGATCCTTGGAACAAACTTCCAGCAGACGTGGTAGGTAAATCCACAGTAACTGAATTTAAACATGCCTGGGATAAACATAGAACCATCCTAAGATAAAATACAGAAAATAGTATAAGGGCAGACTAGATGGACCATGAGGTCTTTTTCTGCCATCAATCTTCTATGTTTCTCTCTTATTTTGTACACATTTGTTATGCCAGGCTTCACGTTACGAGCCCCAATTAAGTCCAAAGTATAAATTCAAACACACACGGTTGTAAAGTAAACAAAGAGTCAGTTTATCAACAAGAAAATATTGTACACACACACTTTAAACCAGCCCAAAGTGCTCTCCCACAAACCACGAGCCTGGAATGCTGTGAAAAATAAAAACAAAAGCAGAGCAGATAAAAGGCAGCTGTGAAGATGTCACAGCCACCCCCCTTCAAGAGTCCTCAAGCTGTACTTAACTGTGAATTGTTCAAAAAAGTCCTTGTAAATCCTGAAGCAGTTCAAAAGCAAACCACACTTCTCTCTCACCAAATGGATAATCTCCCATGCACGCTCTCAACCACGCTGGCAATTTATCAGCCGCCCCATTAGCCTAATTGCCCCAGCCACAGCTGTTCTCCCTTATTTTCTATAATACTTGCGCAGTTGTTCCCTCCTTGTCATAAACCTGCGCCTGCGAGCATCTATGAATCCCTCCTCTTCTGAGTCTAATGACGATGATGACTCACTAATGGGGTAATTAGCTAATGGGCTGCCTGTAACTACCCCATCATCTGATCCAGCTTCACTCCCAGAATCTTCCCTTCCAAAATCTTCCCTTGACACAGAAGCTTCACTGTCCGAAGCTGTTGGCACTAAAACCAGTCTCTGATAATAGAATAGATGAATAGAATAGAATTTTTAATTGGCCAAGTGTGATTGGACACACAAGGAATTTGTCTTGGTGCAGATGCTCTCAGCGTACATAAAATAAAATATACATTTGTCAAGAATCATGTGGTACAACACTTAATGATTGTCATAGGGGTCAAATAAGCAATGAAGAAGCAATATTAATAAAAATCTTAGGATATAAGCAACAAGTTACAGTCATACAGTCAACATGGGAGGAAATGGGTGAAAGGAATGATGAGAAAAACTAGTAGAATAGAAGTGCAGATGTAGTAGAAAGTCTGACAGTGTTGAGGGAATTATTTGTTTAGTAGAGTGATGGCATTAGGAAAAAAACTGTTCTTGTGTCTAGTTGTCTTGGTGTGCAGGGCTCTGTAGCGATGTTTTGAGGGTAGGAGTTGAAACAATTTGTGTCTAGGATGTGAGGGGTCAGTAAATATTTTCCCCGCCCTCTTTTTGACTCGTGCAGTATACAGGTCCTCAATGGAAGGCAGGTTGGCATAACGTGAGGATTCTCTCAAATCAACCCCTACAGTCATTGGAGCAGGACCTGGCCCAGAGCCAACCACAACAACATTATTCAGATTTCATTTCATCCTCTAGCTCAATGTTTCCCAACCTTGGTAACTTGAAGATATCTGGATTTCAACTCCCAGAATTCCCCAGCCAGCGAATGCTGGCTGGAGAATTCTGGGAGTTGAAGTCCAGATATCTTCAAGTTGCCAAGGTTGGGAAACACTGCTCTAGCTTAACCTTTGCTCAGTTGTAGACTCTTTGGCTTGGCAAAATCTCTTCTGTAGAGTGGTATTACTACCTCCTGAGTCTTGGAGTGTATCCCCCGTTGATGCAGCTCAAGATTGTGTTGGATTTTTTTAGCTGCCACTGGACATTGATTGATTGATTGATTGATTGATTGATTGGATTTGTATGCCGCCCCTCTCCGGAGACTCGGGGCAACTAACAGCAGTAATAAAACAGCATATAATAATAATCCAATACTAAAAACAATTAAAAACCCATTATTATAAAAACCAAACATACATACAGACATACCATGCATAAAATTGTAAAGGCCTAGGGGGAAAGAATATCTCAGTTCCCCCATGCCTGGCAGCAGAGGTGGGTTTTAAGTAGCTGACGAAAGGCAAGGAGGGTGGGGGCAATTCTAATCTCTGGGGGGAGTTGGTTCCAGAGGGCCGGGGCCGCCACAGAGAAGGCTCTTCCCCTGGGTCCAGCCAAGTGGCATTGTTTAGTTGATGGGACCCGGAGAAGACCCACTCTGTGGGGCCTAACTGGTCGCTGGGATTCGTGCAGCAGAAGGTGGTCCCTGAGATAACCTGGCCCGGTGCCATGAAGGGCTTTATAGGTCATAACCAACACTTTGAATTGTGACCGGAAACTGATCAGCAACCAATGCAGATTGCAGAGTGTTGGTGTAACAGGGGCATATTTGGGAAAGCCCATGATTGCTCTCGCAGCTGCATTGTTGGCTCATATTTAATCAGTTAGCTACCAAGCCTCTGAGATCTGTTGAGTGTGGATTCTCCCAGTTTGTATGCTCCCAATATTTGGGTGTAGCAATAATGGGGAGCAGAAGGAAAGGATGAAAGGAGAAGGAGCCTTAGCTACCCTCTGCTGTGGGCACCAGAAGAAGGCTGAGGCTTCACCTCCACCCAGTTGATGGATTCTGAAGTGGGCAAGTAAAATAATAAACCTGGTTTCGTTGCAGAACCGAGGGAAAGGAGGAGCGGTGAGCAAACTTATGGAAAGCATGGCCGCCGAGGAAGACTTTGAGCCCAACCAGGACAGCAGCTTCTCCGAGGATGAGAACATACCCTTGAACCTCCTTATGGAAAGACCCCTGACTCCAGGTGAGTAGATATGATGGTGTGTGAGAGACAAGGACCTTGGCAGAGGGGAAATCTCCATTCCCTCCCCACTCCAGGGGAAGGATACTGCAAAATTCCTATTCCCATCGCATTCCTGGGGGAAGGATAGGGTATGTGAAAAAGACCTTGGGAGAGGGAAGAAAGGACGGAAGCGCCTAGTCCATATTCTCATCTCTGGTTCACTTACAGCTCCTCGTTCTTGCATCATTGACAAAGATGAACTGAAGGATGGCCTGAAGGTCCTTATCCCCATGGATGACAAGTTACTCTACGCCGGGCACGTCAAGACCGTTCATTCTCCTGATATGTAAGCACAAGAGTTTCTCCATCTTAGTTCCTGTGGCTCTACTGAAGAATCTGATATTTTTAAATCATATATATATGTGGGTGTGGGTTGGGTGTGGGTGTGGGTGTCTCAGATGGTTTTTTTTTTGCTGAATTTGAAAATTAAGGGAGACTAGGATAGATCTATTTCGGCCTTATTTTGGCCTCATCAGCTAGCCATACCCACTGGGACTTGAACCTGCAACCTTTGCCTTGTAAATATATGTTGCTGTTGTCCTTTTTTCAGATACCGAGTTGTTGTGGAAGGGGAGCGAGGAAACCGGCCTCACATTTACTGCTTGGAACAGTTGCTGCAGGAAGCGGTAAGTCGGTTGTCTTTGTAGTTAATAGTACGTGAGAATGAACGAAGGAGACGGGGAAGAGATGCTGCTTAGGGAATGTTCTGTCTGGGTCACTCCGGAAGCTATGACCAACCCAAAAAGACTTGTGGACCTCAGCTCCCAGAATTCCTGAGCCCGTCATGCTACTAGCTCAGGAATTCTGGGAGTTGAAGTCCACATGTCATAGAAGAGCCAACTTTGCCTACCCCTGGTGTAGAGAGTGTCCCGATTGAGCAGCGAGTTGGATTTGAAGACGCCTTCTAGCTGTCTTCTGATTGATTGAATATAACTCAGACTTCTCTTCCTTAGAGAATGTTCTAGTGGAGATGGCGGCTGATGTAGTGCCTCTTTTACCGCCGTCATTGCCAATTGTCCATTCTTCAGCTCTTGAATCTTCTTCCCATTCAGATCATCGATGTGAAACCCCCTTCTGTGCAGTTCCTACCAGAAGGAGCACGCATAGCTGCCTATTGGAGCCAACAGTACCGATGCCTCTACCCTGGGACGGTTGTCCGAGGTAGGTCCACCCTCCCTCAATTCATTCCTGGGACAGGATATGTCATCCAGGAAACCTTGGCCTTCTCCCAAGTTTCAATTTAGTATCAGAGCCCTGTTGGATACGAATGTCCAGAAAATTCACATTTGAAAGCAAGTGGTTAGGAAGCGGATAGATGCCCGAATGGTCAACCAGGAACTCTGGAACCAACGTAGATAAATAATGAAGACAATTCAGCAGGAACAGGTTTAATTGATTTTACTCTTCAGTGTATTAAAAAAAATACTTCCTTTCATTTTCTTCTGTTTACAGAATATTTTATTTTATTTATTTTATTTTATTTATTTATTTTGTCCAATAGACAATGAAGGTTTTAGTGGATATATATCTATATACACATAGTAAAATACATGATGAAGGTTAGAGAGGAGATACTCATAGTAAAATATATCTAAGAAAGAATAGAAAAGAAGATATAGTAATAGAACGTATCAATGAAAGAATAGAAGAGGAGATATAGGAATGAAAGAAAGGTATAGGAGATATAGGAGAGCAATAGGACAGGGGACGGAAGGCACTCTAGTGCACTTGTACTCGCCCCTTACTGACCTCTTAGGAATCTGGATAGGTCAACCGTGGATAATCTAAGGGTAAAGTGTTGGGGGTTTGGGGATGACACTATGGAGTTCGGTAATGAGTTCCACGCTTCGACAACTCGGTTACTGAAGTCATATTTTTTACAGTCAAGTTTGGAGCTGTTAATATTAAGTTTAAATCTGTTGTGTGCTCTTGTGTTGTTGTGGCTGAAACTGAGGTAGTCGCCGACAGGCAGGACATTGCATCATATGATCTTGTGATATACTTCACTTTAACTATGTACATGAAGATATAACAAACCTTACTTACAAGTAGCTATTATATTAACTCTGGTTTAATTGTCTTACCACCAGTACACAACTCAATCTTAATGCTTCAATCAGACCACAACCTAAACCATCAACCAACTATCCAACAAAACCACACCCACTGCAAAGGTGCTTTCCTTCTTATAATGCTCTGGCCCAATCAGGTTGCAGCCTGAGTCACTGTGACTCAACATTATCACTGTTTTACATATTCACAACCTTCTTTTACCTTACATGGAATATCACCTACAATATTGTTTATTCTTGACAATGAACTGTAGTCAACCTGATACTAACTTTTCCTAAAGTTTTCCACTCAGATTAAGGTTAATCGCTCGTCCCCACACCCACAAGTTCATCACATGGACCACGCCGGTTCTCTCAACGTCCACAATCCTCCCCTGGACTTCTGGCTTGGGCTGAACAAAATATGACCTTGAATCTCTGGAAGGAATTTGTTGTGGCTAGTAATTTCCCCTCTCATGCAACCATCCCTCCCCAATTCTCACAGTACTGTTCTACTTGTGGCAGGCCAAAGTCTCCAACTCAAAACGATGGGTTTGGCCTGACGGGATGAAGGTGGACACATGAAAGGAAGGGTCACAAAGATTCAAAATTTATTTATTAAATAAATAAAAACCCAATTAAATAAATACAAATCCAATTAAATAAATACAAATCCAATTAAATAAAGATGTTTCTTTCAAAAGACAACTAGACTTGGTTTTTTCCTTGACGATATTTCACTTTTCATCCAGGAAAGTTTTTCGGCTCAGTCAGAACTTTAGTCAGGAGATGTTTCTTGGATGAGATGTCTTCAAGGAAAAACAAAGTCCAGTTGCTATTTTGGAAAAAAACAACAACAATTTTTGACCTGGATCACTGAGACTTTCCATGGACATTGAGGGACATTGGGTTCTGATCCCTGTAGGGATCCCTCCCGTCTTGAAGAAAGCAGTCTGTTAGTATTATGTACAAAACAGTTGGGTTTGCAATATAGGAACAAGTCAACAATGAATGTTTTGTTTGTATTGAAGTACTATGGCTTTAAGAGGTAGTGTTGCACATTGCCATAAGAGGGAGCCAGAAAGCATGATTCCTTCTCTCTGCTCTCTCTGTTCTTTCTGCTGATTCACTGTGACTGATGTAGTAAGCTATGTGTGTTCGATGATAGTTTAATGTATTTGTAAGCTGTAATGTATGTCTAACATGTAAGACAAAGACAGGCTTGTAATTTATTATTGTATTAAGAGATGTTGACTGGTTAACTTGACTGTGCTATTTCTAAATGTAAACATTATTTTATAAATTATGATTCCTAGTCAACTATGAGAAAATGAGATGGGGGGAGGATTACTGGACTCTCCAACTTCTTCCTCTTTTCTCCAGTTGCAACTCTTCCCTCTTTGGTCCATAGGGGTCCATGATCAAGAGGAAGATGGCAATTTGATCACTGTGGAATTTGACGATGGAGACACTGGGAGGATTCCTTTATCTCACATCCGGCTGCTCCCCCCTGATTACAAGATCCAATGTGAGTTGGGTTTTTTGCCACATCCCTGGAGAAGTTGTCTCCTTATTTATTTTATTTATTTATTTTATTTATTCGATTTTTATGCCGACCTCCTTAGACTCAGGGCGGCTTACAACATGTTAGCAATAGCACTTTTTAACAGAGCTAGGCCATTGCCCCCACAATCCGGGTCCTCATTTTACCCACCTCGGAAGGATGGAAGGCTGAGTCAACCTTGAGCCGGTGATGAGATTTGAACTGCTGACCTTCAGATCTACAGTCAGCTTCAGTGGCCTGCAGTACAGCACTCTATCTGCTGCGCCACCCCTTAGGTATCTCAAGATGAGATAGGCTCCCAACTTCCTTCCTTCCTTCCTTTCCTTCTTCCATCCTTCTTTCCCTCCCTCCCTGCCTCTTGTCTGTCTTCCTTCCTTCCTTTCTCTGTCTCTCTTTCTTTTTCTTCTGTCCTTCCATCCCTACTTTGTGTCCTTTCTTCCTTCTTTCCATCCTTCACCTACTACCTCTTGTCCTCCCTCCCTCCCTCCATCCATCCATCCATCCACCCACCTACCCTTCCTTCCTTCCTTTCTCTGTCTCTCTTTCTTTTTCTTCTGTCCTTCCATCCCTACTTTGTGTCCTTTCTTCCTTCTTTCCATCCTTCACCTACTACCTCTTGTCCTCCTTCCTTCCTTCCTTCCCTCCCTCTTGTTCTCCCTCCCTCCCTCCTCCTCCCTCCATTTTGAAAGCCCAACTTCTGAGAACCCAACAGGATGGAGATCCACTTCTCATTCTTGGGAAGTGTGGGTGTCTGTGTGTCTTCAGCACCCACTCAATCTGGCAACTGACCCTTGCAGGTGCCGAGCCCTCTCCCGCCCTCCTGGTGCCCAGCATGAGACGCCGCAGCCGTAAATCCAGCAAAGACCTGGGCGAAGGCAACGGGGCTGAATCAGAGGAGTCCGGAGCCAAAGGCAAAGGGCGTGGACGGAAGCCCAATAAGAAGCAGAAAACAGGTATGTCTTGCCGGGGATGAGGGTAGGAGAACAGCCCAAGCCACTTGGAGCTTTCCTAATTCTTTTTTTTTTTTTTTTAAATACAGGATTGCAAATTACGTTATTTTTTTTAATGATAGTTATTGTAATGTTTTTACATCTATTGGTCCTTGTCAATCTTTTGGGTTTAAATCGACAGGATTTCTCCCAACTTTAGAAGCGATGCATCCTCGCATAGCGTACAATCTCTGCTAGGCAGGGGTGTCTATAAAATGTGTATGGATCTCAGGAGGTAGCTGATTCCAGAGAGTTGGGGCCACCACAGGGAAGGCTCTCCCCTGAGAACCCGCCAGCCGATGTTGTTTAGTTGACAGGACCCAAGAAGACCAACCGTGTGGGCTCTTGCTGGTCACTGGGAGGTATGAGGTGGAAGTCGGTCTTGGAGATACTTTGGCCCTGAGCCATGTCTGATCTAACTTGCTCCGAATGTTTCTTTCAAGCCCTAACCAGGTGCTAAAGATGTTCCCAGCTCTTAAGATATTGACAAAATTGAACGGGTCCAAAGACGGGCTGCAAGAATGGTGTAAGGTCTTAAGCATAAAACGTATCAGGAAAGACTTCATGAACTCAATCTATATAGTCTGGAGGACAGAAGGAAAAGGGGGGATACGATTGAAACATTTAAATATATTAAAGGGTTAAATAAGGTTCAGGAGGGAAGTGTTTTTTAATAGGAAAGGGAACACAAGAACAAGGGGACACAATCTGACGTTAGTTGGGGGAAAGATCAAAAGCAACGTGAGAAAATATTATTTTACTGAAAGAGTAGTAGATCCTTGGAACAAACTTCCAGCAGACGTGGTTGGTAAATCCACAGGAACCAAATTTAAACATGCCTGGGATAAACATAGATCCATCCTAAGATAAAATACAGGAAATAGTATAAGGGCAGACGAGATGGACCATGAGGTCTTTTTCTGCCGTCAGTCTTCTATGTTTCTATGTTTCTACCATCTTGCAAGCTCTTTCATTGTTACTCTTTGCAAAAAATATTTTCCAAGACCTAAGTCTTTGCAGGGTATTTTTCATTGCTCTACGTGCTCCAAATGTTTCTTTCCAGCCCTAACCAGGCGCTAACGATGTTCCCAGCTCTTACTGGCTTGCAAGCTCTTTCATTGTTACTCTCTCTGAATAAAGTTTTTTCTAAAGTCCTAACCAGGGGATAAAATAATGTCCTGAAGCTGACCAGACTAAGGATGCTAGCCAGGTGAATTATCTAGTAAGCAGCTTCTTTTCCCCATTTTCCTCCCCCAAAACTAAGGTGTGTCTTACACTCCAAAAAATACGCTAAAAGTTTTCCAACTTTCTCAAAACAGTCAGTCACATGGTCCAATCATGACATGGGCTAACCACCAGGGGGCACAATGACCAGCTTCAGGACTGACATTTTTTACTTTCTGTTTGATTTGTAGAAGAATCCGATCTGGCAGACCAGACCCTCCCGGGGGAGATGCTGGCGTCCGTTTCTCTTGGCTCGGAACTGCCCGTTTGCAAACAAGCGGTCAAAAATTCGCAGAAGGCCCAGTCGGATCTGTCTAGGACACCGTCAGCTCCGGCAGAAGACAAGCATCACAAAGCCAGCAAGGGGAAGATTCCGGCCAAGCTCCATAGCCCTGTTCCTATCCCCTACCAGACACCAGTGTTCGGCAACGTTTGTGGGAATGAACCCTACCCTGGACCCTTTGGTCCCTCCGGTAACTCTTCCTCGGGGAAAGTCAAATCGAAGAAAGGGAAACCCACGGAGGAAGGGCAAGAATTTGGGTCGGCTCCCAAAGCTCAGAGGAAGATCCCAGACAGCGAGATCTTGATCAAGCTGGACCACGAGGGGGTCATGTCTCCCAAGACCAAGAAGACCAAAGAGGCCATGAGAATGCTGGGGGAGTCGAACTTGGCCAGCAGGAGAGAAGCTAAGAACATCTTAGGGATCAGCTACACAGCCATGGCTTGTCCGAACTCCAAGCAAAAATCTTCCCGGAGCAAAGTTGCGGAGGGAGAGGCGCCTTCTAATTTTGGAGGCAAGTTTGAGAATGCTGGAGATCCTCCATCTTCTTCTTCTTCTTCTAAGGCTCAAGAAGACGGCGGCGAAGCGGCCCCCGCGAGGGACGATTCGGAGAGTAGCGGTAGCAGCTCTGATTCCGAAGGGGAAGAAGAAACGGAGAAGAACGGAGGTGGAGCTCAAGATAGCAGCTCGGCTAGTTCGAGAGCCTCCACCCCAATCTCCTCTTCAAACTCCTCCTCCTCGTCTTCCTCCAGCAGCAGTAGCTCCTCCTCTTCTTCTTCCTCCTCCTCTTCCTCCTCCTCTTCCTCCTCCTCCTCCAGCTCCAGCTCCTCTTCCTCTTCTTCCTCCTCTTCCACGACCGACGAAGACTCTTCGTGCAGCTCCGAAGACGAGGCGGCCGAGACCCAACCCAGCGCCTCTTCTGCCCAACCCACCATCCCAGCCAAGCCCAACAAGGCCTCAGGGAAGTCCCCGTCTTCTTCCCATTCCCGAACCCCGAAGCAACCTCAGCAGCAGGTAGGGCAAAAGCAACAGCCCAGCGGGAACAAGAACCGGAGCAAGAAACGGGAAGGGATCCATTTGCCCACCACGAAAGAACTTGCTAAACGCCAGCGGCTGCCCTCGGTGGAGAACCGGCCCAAAATTGCTGCCTTTTTGCCTGCGCGGCAACTGTGGAAGTGGTTTGGGAACCCGACCCAGGTAAGGGCGCCACCTTGCATGGTCCTTCACTATTGATTTATTTCATTTCATTTCATTTTATATTTTATTTTATATTTTATAGTCTATCTGCCTGTCTGTCTGTCTGTCTGTCTGTCTGTCTATCTATCATCTATCTATCATCTATCTGTCTATCTGTCTATCTGTCTGTCTATAATCTATCTTATCTATCTATCATCTATCTATCTATCCATCTATCCATCAATCTATCATCTATCTATCTATCATCTATCTATCTATCTATCTATCTATCTATCTATCTATCTATCTATCTATCTATCTATCCCATCCATGTTATCTATCTATCTATCTATCTATCTATCCATCTATCCATCTATCCATCAATCTATCATCTATCTATCTATCATCTATCTATCTATCTATCTATCTATCTATCCCATCCATGTTATCTATCTATCTATCTATCTATCTATCTATCTATCTATCTATCTATCTATCTATCTATCATCTATCTATATATCATCTATCTGTCTATCTGTCTGTCTATAATCTATCTATCTATCTATCTATCTATCTATCTATCTATCTATCTATCTATCTATCTATCCCATCCATGTTATCTATCTATCTATCTATCTATCTATCTATCTATCTATCTATCTATCTATCATCTATCTGTCTATCTGTCTATCTATAATCTATCTATCTATCTATCTATCTATCTATCCATCTATCTATCAATCTATCATCTATCAATCATCTATCTATCTATCTATCTATCTATCTATCTATCTATCTATCTATCTATCCCATCCATGTTATCTATCTATCTATCTATCTATCTATCTATCTATCTATCTATCTATCTATCTATCTATCTATCTATCTATCATCTATCTATATATCATCTATCTATCATCTATCTGTCTATCTGTCTATCTATAATCTATCTATCTATCTATCCATCCATCCATCCATCCATCCATCCATCCATCCATCCATCCATCCATCTATCTATCTATCTATCTATCTATCTATCTATCTATCTATCTATCTATCTATCATCTATCTATGTCTGTCTGTCTATCTATCCCATCCATGTTATCTATCTATCTGTCTGTCTATCTATCTATCTATCTATCTATCTATCTATCTATCTATCTATCTATCTATCGTCTGTCTATCTATCTATCTATCTATCTATCTATCATCTGTCTATCTATCTATCTATCTATCTATCTATCTATCTATCATCGTCTGTCTGTCTGTCTGTCTGTCTATCTATCTATCTATCTATCTATCTATCTATCTATCTATCTATCTATCTATCTATCTATCGGATTTCTATGCTGCCCCTCTCCGAAGACTCGGGGTGGCTTACAACATATTAAAAAAAACCCAGTAAATCACAATAAAATCATTCCAATTAATTAAAAATTACAAAACCACCTGAAGTCCCTAATTAAATTAAAAATCAGTCACACCCATTCGTACAACAATCATGCAATCATTGGCTGGCCAGGGGCTAAGATCTAATCGTCTCACGCCTGACGACATAAATGAGTCTTAAGACTCTTACGAAAGGCGAGGAGGGTGGCGTCTGATTCCAGAGGACCGGGCCCCCCACAAAGAAGGCTCTTCCCCTAGGTCCCGCCAAACGACATTGTCTAGACGTTGACCCGGAGAAAGCTGACTTTGTGGGACCTGACCGGTTGCTGGGATTCATGAGGCAGTAGGCGGTAATCTGGTCAGATACCATGTAGGGCTTTCTAGGTCATAACCAACACTTTGAATTGAAGATCTCTATGATCTCTTTAGGTCAGTGCTTCTCAAATAGTAGGGCGGGCCCAGTGAAGGGCTGCAAAAAAATTTAATACCTTGTTTTGTGGGTGTGGCTTGCCAGCCTTGTAACCAGGTGGGAATGGCTTGATAATCATGTGACGGGGGGAATAGCTTAAAGGTCATGTGACTGGCTTAAAGGCGGCTAACTTGACATCACTCACGTCGAGGGTTTGGGTTAGGGTTAGGGTGCCTCTCCTCGCCTCAAAGAGATACAATAATTATTACTGAACATCCAAAATATACTATTTAATTCTATGTATATACTGTATGCCATATGTGTACATACATATTACACACCGGCACACAAAAATATACATTATCTACTATATAAACTCTATGTGTATGTGCACACGCACGCACAGCTCTTATAAAATTATATAAAGTGATACCTTGTCTTACAAACTTAATTGGTTCCAGGACGAGGTTCTTAAGGTGAAAAGTTTGTAAGACGAAACAAGGTTTCCCATAGGAATCAATGGAAAAGCGATTAATGCGTGCAAGCCCAAAATTCACCTCTTTTGCCAGCCGAAGCGACCGTTTTTGCGCTGCTGGGATTCCCCTGAGGTTTCCCTCCATTGGAAACCCCACCTCTGGACTTCTGTGTTTTTGCGATGCTGCAGGGGAATCCCAGCAGGGGAATCCCAGCATCGCAAAAACAAGCGCTTCGTTGGCAGCAGAAGTCCGGAGGTGGGGTTTCCCATGGAGGGGAGCCTCAGGGAAATCCCAGCAGCACAAAAATGGGTGCTGCGCTGGCAACGGAAGTCCGGAGGTGGGGCATCCCAGCGGCGGCGATGGGTTTGTAAGGTGAAAATAGTTTGTAAGAAGAGGCAAAAAAATCTTAAACCCCGGGTTTGTAACTTGAAAAGTTTGTATGATGAGGCATTTGTAAGATGAGGTATCACTGGACATTCAACCTCATTTCCTAACTCTCTCCTTCTTCTTGCTACAGAGACGCGGGATGAAGGGCAAAGCTCGCAAACTCTTCTACAAGGCCATCGTCCGCGGGAAGGAGATCATCCGCATTGGAGACTGTGCCGTCTTTCTGTCCGCGGGGAGGCCCAACCTCCCCTACATTGGCCGGATCCAGAGTATGTGGGAATCCTGGGGAAACAACATGGTGGTCCGAGTGAAATGGTTCTATCACCCAGAGGAGACCAATCCTGGGAAGAAGCTCAACGAAGGCAAGGTTAGTCAAGTTGGTCAAGATTGGTCAAAGGTTAGTCAAAAATTGGTCAGGGGTTAGACAAAGTTGGTCAAAGGATAGACAAGGTTGGTCAAAGGTTAGTCAAGGTGCATCAAAGATTAGTCAAGGTAGGTCAAAGGTTAGTCAAAGGTTGGTCAAGTGTTAATCAAGCTGGGTCAAAGGTTAGTCAAGATGGGTCAAAGATTAGTCAAGATGGGTCAAAGATTAGTCAAGGTGGGTCAAAGGTTAGTCAAAGGCTGGTCAAGTGTTAGTCAAGGTTGGTCAAAGATTAGTCAGAAGTTGGTGAAAGGTTAGACAAAGTTGGTCAAAAGTTACTCAAGGTGGGTCAAAGGTTAGTCAAATGTTAGTCAAGGTGGATCAAAGTTTAGTCAAGGTGGGTCAAAGGTTAGTCAAAGGTTGGTCAAAGTTAGCCATGGTTGGTCAAGTCCAACTTTCTTGCAAACTAACCGGAGTGCTACATTAATAGTTGGGGAGACTGGAAAGGAACAGCTTTGGAGAGCCCTTAAGATCATTTCAACAAGGGCTGTCAAACCTTTCTACGGGTGTAGGCTTTGATATCCAGTAATTTTTTGTTGTTTAGACCATGATCTAGACAACAAGATTGCCTAATGCTTCACCAGCAACTGTGGCAGTCATAGGTAGGTAGACCACTGATTGTGTTCCTATCTTTATAACTAGCTGCCTTGGCTTTTGATTGACTGAGCTGATTTTGGTTTAGCAAGGGCTGGTAGTGACCAACAAAAGAACTCTGTTCTCTAAACCATAGTTACTAAACCTTGAAGGCCAATGGATATCCGATGGTATTAAAGTTCTCCATGGAAGGTTTGCTTACTGATGGATGGATTTTTGGAGGCGGGCTGGGGTTGGAGGGTCAAAGAAGATATTTAATACAATGGAAGAGTTCCTCCATTGAGCTAGTGAGCAAATCAACGTCATCAATGAAACATTACAATTTTGTCCCATAATGTGATATCTCCGGACTTGGTGGGATGTTGTGTTGAATTTCCTCCAATCCATGCAGAAAAAGAAGAGTACAGTGGTACCTCTACTTGCAAACTTAATTCGTCCCGTGACCAGGTTCTTAAGTAGAAAAGTTTGTAAGAAGAAGCAATTTTTTCCATAGGAATCAATGTAAAAGCAAATAAGGCATGCGATTGGGGAAACCACAGGGAAGGTGGAGGCCGTTTCCTCCTAGGAGATTCCTAGAGAGGCCCAATGGAGGCTTCTCCCCACCTTTTCCAGCCCTGTTTCCTCCCAGGAGATTCCTAGAGAGGCCCCATGGAGGCTTCTCCCTGCCTTTTCCGGTTACAGTTTCAGAGGATCGGGTTTGTAAGTGGAAAACGGTTCTTGAGAAGAGGCAAAAAAATCTTGAACACCCGGTTCTTATCTAGAAAAATTTGCAAGTAGAGGCACTTGTAGGTAGAAGTACCACTGTATTCCAAGAACAGGACCATAAAAAGGAAATCAATATTTTTATTATTTTATTGATTATATTTATACGCCACCCATCTCATTGTCATGTGACAGTTGGACTTATTTTTTAATCATCTCTTGATGGCTATGTCTCCCCCCCTCTTCTTCTCTCTTTGATCATCCTCCTGCTTCTTCTGCACGATGCTTGGACTTCAGCGATGGGATCAAAAATCTGCCCGAACCTTATCAGCAGCCCTTCAAGCTTCCAGCCAGAGAAAAGACTTCATGGAGGTGTGTAGAAGCCGACAATCACAAGGAACCTCGTAGCCCCTTTTCTAACTCAATTGTTTGGTGAAAAGCGTTTGTGAACTGAAGCTGATGCCTTTGGATTTTAGAATAGTCTAGCACAATGTTTTTCAACCAATGTGCCGCGGCACACTAGTGTGCCGCGAGTCATGGTCAGGTGTGCCGCAAAGCTCAGCTTCTGAGACCGGAAGCTGAGCTTCATTCTTTGCGCCTCCTTTTTCGCGTCTTCCTTCTTCGTGGCAGATGAGCTTTGGGGCCCAGCGGGAGAGTGCGGGCAGCAGTGGCTTCAGACAGTAGCTGGGGGTGGCGGCTGCAGACGGGAGCTCCAGGTCGAAGGCACCGGCAATGCACCACCCAGCTGGAGCTTCCCTGGCGGGGGCAGAGACAAATGTCCTTTGAAAGAGAGAGATAGCAAGAGAGACAGAGAGAGAGAGAGAGAGAGAGAGAGAAAGAAAGAAAGAAAGAGAGAGATAGTAAGAGAGACAGAAAGCAAGAGAGACAGAGAGAAAGCAAGAGAGAGAGCAAAAGAGGGGGGAAGGAGGGAGAGAGAAAGACATAGAGGGAGGGAAGGAGGGAGAAAGAGCAAAAAAGAGAGGAAGGAAGGAAGAGAGAAAGAAAGAGGGATGGAGAGAGAGAGAAAGAGGGAGGGAGGGAGAAATAGAGCGAAAGGGAGGGAGAGAGATATTTTTTTGTCCAAACTTTTCTTTAGGTCCCCCCCCCCTCAATGTTCCCCAGGATTTTGAAAATGTGAATAATGTGCCGCGGCTCAAAAAAGGTTGGGAAATACTTGCCTAGCACAGTGGTTCTCAACCTGGGGGTCGGGACCCCTTTGGGGATCGAACGACCATTTCACAGGGGTCACCTAAGACCTTGGGGAAAGACAAATTTTCCATGGTGTTAGAAACGAAAGCTTCTATTTTGGCACCTTGGAACATATTTTTGCAATCCGACCAATCAGGCGTTTACAGTGGGGGTATCCCTCTGACCTTCCTGCAAATCAGCTTAAAGCTCTGTTCGGAGAATTGGCATTAGACTTAGGGTTGGGGGTCACCACAACATGAGGCACTGTTATTAAGGACTCACAGCATTAGAAAGGTTGAGAACCATTGGTCTAGAACAGAGGTCTCCAAACTTGGGAACTTTATGCTGGCTGGAGAATTCTGGGAGTTGAAGTCCACAAGTCTTAAAGTTCCCAAGTTTGGAGACCTCTGGTCTACAATAACAGAGTTGGAAAAGACCTTGAAGGTCTTCTGTCAGAGCGATTGCAGTGTGACTACTATTAGGAGATAACCCAGGAGTAAAACACAGCACACCGAGCCTTAGACATAAAACAGTGGTTTATATACAAGACATATACATAAATGTTCTGTCGGGCTCTCTGGTAGAATCCTCCCAAAAATTCACAGGTACAAATTTCAGACACACACACGTTTGAAAATTCAAAACAATGTTCTTTATAATGAAAATTCACTTAAACCAAGCCCTCTTTTGGTATAGCGAAGAGCACACGTCTCCAAACAAACTGGTAATTTGTACAAGTCCCTTATCAGTTCTAAGATACTTAGCTTGCAGCTGTGAGGCAATTCACAGTCCTTCTTCTTTCACAAAGTGAAACACATTTTGCTCTGGTTCAGTTTCAAAGCGGGGAAAAATCAGCACACAAAAGGTCAAAGTCAGTAAAGCAGTCACGAAACACAACGATCAGATAATCCTCCACAATGGCCAAACCCACAGGCTGCTATTTATAGCAGCCTCACTAATGACCACAGCCCTACACAACCACAGGTGGCCTCATTTTCTTTGATAATAATCTCTCAGTTGTTGTTGCCTATGCATCGCTCTCCACATGCGTGGCTGTATCATTAACTCATGCTCTGAATCCAAGGAGGAGCTAGATAATTGATCTCCTTCTGAGCTGTCTGCCTCACTCTCCTCCTCCCTGTCACTCATGTCTTCTTGGTCAGAGGAGCCTTCATCAGCAGATTCCACCGGGGGCAAAACAGGCCTGCAGCATGTGGATGTCTCCCCCACAGCCACAGTCCTTGGGGCAGGAGCAGGGCCAGAACTAACCACAACAATAAATAGATGTGGTAGGCAAACACCTGACAAGCAGTCATCTTGAAATATGCTATTAAAATTAAAATATGCTAGTCAGAGTATGTAAATTAATTAATTAATTACATCACTTCCGGAATTCAACGGAAGAGATGAACGCTTTCTTCAACGTGCTAGAAAACAAAGATGGTGTTTTATGTCGTCTCTGAATAAGTGAGTGTTTATATTGCATGATAAACTGTTTTTTTAACAGCGTGAACCTGACTCAGAGATAAGAAGATGTTTTGAAGTAGACAGCTTGTTATTTAATTTTAACCACTTCGCCCCAATTCCATCCTTTCTTTTCTGCAACCGTCTGAACTTTGGATTTAACCAAGGGCTGTCTTCTAAACTCCCGTTATCAAAAGAAACATGCATGCTTTCGTCTGACGGCTGTTCTGTTTCACTTTCCTCACTAGCTTCCTCCACATCTCTTAAATCAGGGTAATTGACAGTTTCTTTGTCATCTTCATCTTCTGAACGTGACAATTCTAAAGACTGACAGGGAACACAACAAACAGTCCTTGTTTTAATGCTTTTTAAAATTGAGAGAGATGATTGTAATAATAGGAGAATCTCAAATGTTTGATGAGTAGAAGATGTCTTAAAAAGTCTTATTTTGCCTTCAAATACGCCGATGATGCCCAGTTATACATCTCCACCCCATGTCCAGTCAACGAAGCAGTGGAAGTGATGTGCCGGTGCCTGGAGGCTGTTGGGGCCTGGATGGGTGTCAACAAACTCAAACTCTATCCAGACAAGACGGAGTGGCTGTGGGTCTTGCCTCCCAAGAAGGACAATTCCATCTGTCCGTCCATTACCCTGGGGGGGGGGAACTACTGACCCCCTCAGAGAGGGTCCGCAACTTGGGCGTCCTCCTCGATCCACAGCTGACATTGGAACATCATCTTTCGGCTGTGGCGAGGAGGGCGTTTACCTGGTGCACCAGTTGCGGCCCTATTTGGACAGGGAGTCATTGCTCACAGTCGCTCATGCCCTCATCACCTCGAGGTTCGATTACTGCAATGCTCTCTACATGGGGCTGCCTTTGAAAAGTGTTCGGAAACTTCAGATCGTGCAGAACGCAGCTGCGAGAGCCATCGTGGGGCTTCCAAGATTCGCCCACGTATCTTCAACACTCCATGGCTTGCATTGGCTGCCGATCAGTTTCCGGTCACAATTCAAAGTGTTGGTCATGACCTTTAAAGCCCTACATGGCATTGGACCAGAGTACCTCCGGAACCGCCTGCTACCGCACGAATCCCAGCGACCGATAAGGTCCCACAGAGTTGGCCTTCTCCAGCTCCCGTCGACTAAACAATGTCATTTGGTGGGCCCCAGGGGAAGAGCCCTCTGGAACCAACTCCCCCCGGAGATTAGAACTGCCCCCAGCCTCCCTGTCTTTCGCAAACTACTCAAGACTCACTTATACCGCCAGGCATGGGGGAGTTGAGACACCTTTCCCCCAGGCTTTTTTATACTTTGTTTTATGTTTGGTATGAATGCGATGTTTGGTTTTTTAAATAATGATAGGGTTTTATATGTTTTTTAATATTAGATTTGTTACAGTTGCTATATTGTTTTTATTACTGTTGTGAGCCGCCCTGAAGCTTCGGAGAGGGGCGGCATACAAATCTAATAAATAAATAAATTAAATAAATAAATAAATAAAAGCCTGAAGGAATGTTCATCAGATGTTCTAACATGTCTCCTCTTTTTTAATCCAGAGGGCCTTGTACCAGTCTTCTCACGTGGATGAAAACGATGTCCAGACAATCTCACACAAATGCCTGGTGGTTGACTTGGAACAATATGAGCAGATGCTGAAGACGAAAAAGTACCAAGATAGTGAAGATTTATACTACCTAGCGGGGACGTACGAACCCACCACCGGCATGATTTTTAACACCGATGGAGTCCCCATCGTTTGCTAAAACCATTTATTTTTTTTTTGGAGAAAGGAAAAAAAAACCCGCAGGAGGCACCTCGCACCTTGTGCCTCCCTCGGAGGAATGACAGACAGAATGAAAGTTATGTGCCTGTTGAAACGACAGCATGATTGTGTTGTGCTCGGTCACAATGTTTCAAACAATTTTACAAAGAAAGAGAGAGAGAAAGAGATATCTGCAAGAGATTCTCTCCATTTTTCAACCACTTCACAGACTCAAGAGCGATGGATCGGATTCTGTGGCTCCTGAAAAGGAATTTAACGTTTGGGATTTTTAAGAAAATTAATTCTTGGGCAGTGGGCCTATTTCCGGTACTTTGCAAATTAAGTATTGGACTACAATCAGCTCCACCATCAATCTTTGAGTATTGAAAGTTTATAGAGGCCAATTATTTGGGGGTAAAATTGGCACCTTTTTTTTAATCTTCAGGGTACTGGTTTTATCTGCCCTCACCAACTGAAAACTCAACTTACGGAAGACTATTTGGTTGGTTCAGGGACAGTTTGAGCAAATGCCAATCAAAAGGTGGCCTGGAGTCTTCTCCATCTACTTCTCTATCTTCAAAAACTGTTCTACCAGAGAACTGGTGCAAAGAAGCAATTGTAGAAGCCACCTGGGCCAATACGATGGTTACTGGAGGAACAGTTGTCCGACTTTTCTTTTGAGTTACAAGGACTTTGAGCAGGTGGTTCAGAAACCCACCACCGAATTTCATTTATTCTCTTTTGCAACCCTTTCTCTCCAATCCCTTCGGAATGATGAAGGAGCCTTTTTTCACTTCTAGGGAAGAACTCTTCAACGGACACGCTTCCTCCCTCGTGTAAAACTGAATGTAATTTACTCCAGGTTCCGCTTGGGGCTGGGGGAAAAAAAGGCTCCTCATCAGAGGCTCATCAATATTGTGGGGGAATATAATATTTGAGACAATAGACAGGCCAAGCTGCCTTGCTATGCCCACCTCAAGAAACATTTCAAATATTGGCCAAGCTGCTCTTGAGGACGACCGGATGGTCATTTGCAGCCAAAGACCGAATCTCGCGTCCTCCTGTCTCACCGTCACCAAAACTCAGCACTTGTTGGATACATGTTAAGAACCGTTGGCTGGTAATCTTGGGAAACACAGTTAGGTCTCATCGCAGGGGTCATCTGCATAGACCTCATCTCATTTGTTGAATTATCCAGAAACCGAAATCTACCATCTTCCGGCCCAAGGATGGTGAGACTTTGAGCGTTACCACCTGCCTACTTCGAGACGAACCAAGAGATCCTTGGAGTTGGAACTACTTGGGTGTGGACCTCACGCAAGGCCAGAGAGGACAATACGGTGACCCTCACAACGCCAGCGTTTTTGCACTTAACCGCCAAAATCACACACTACAAGACCCCAGAATCGTTTCTGAAAGGGACAGATGTACCATTTTTTTCCCAAGCACTACAATTGGTGGGGAGAGGATCTTCTACCTGACTTAACATGAGCAGATGTTTCTTTTATTTTCTGCTATGGTACAAAAGGAACACTTCCCCTTGGGAACTTTTCGCCGCCCCTTCTTTCGAGAACCATATGGTGCTGTCCCAGCCTTGGCTGCCTCCTCCACTCCACCAAATCCCCAGCTTTCAAGCCTTAGGTGGATGACGTTTGTAGAATGAGCAACGGGCGGGCCTGTACAGTTTTCATACATCTGAAGGCTTGCCATATTGTGTAAAAAAAAAAGAAAAAACCATCGAAAAAAAATCCCCAACAACGAAACGGAGGAGGAAAACAAAGGAGTGAGAAAGAGAGAGAGAAAGAGAGAGAGAGATTGAAAACAAAGAGAGAGAAAGGACGAACAAAGAAACCAAGCAAAAAAAAACAACAACAAACAGATTTACCTTTTTAATTATAAATATAAAGTATAAATATATAAATATATATATAAATATATAAACTTTTTAAAGTTTAAAACAAAAACTGTGAAAAAAAATTATTATGGGAAAGTATAGAAGCAAAAAACAAACAAACACACGGTCTGACATTAAGACTCTTTATTTTTTATTTTTCCAGTTGGAATTGTAGAGAAAGAGAGATAAAGAGAGACAGGGAAAAGAAGAAGAAGAGAAGGAGAGAAAGAACAAACGAATACAGGGGAAAATTAGGAGAGCCAGACATTGCTTCCAAAAACGGCGGACTGTAATTGTAGGACGCGGAACTTCTCGAGAAGAAGAAGAAGAAAAGCAATGTGAACCGAATGTTAAAATATAGAAAGCACTTAACTGCCCACTGCCTTCTATGGAACACAAGGATGTTTGCCGACAATCGAGAGAGGAAACGGAGCCACACGTTTGGGTTTTATTTTTTGTTGTTGTGTGCGTATGTCCTTTTTCCTCCCCGTCCCTTTTCCCTGTTGTTTTGTGTTTGTTTTTTTAAGTTTTCATTTGTTTCCCCACTTTTTTTTTTTTTTTTGGCATTTTGTTCGTTGCTGTACAATGTGTGATTCTTTTTCATAAAAAAAAAAGAGAGAAAAGAAATCTTGAAAAAAACAACCATCCCAAAGTATTCTGCAAATTATTGTGCCTTGGTTTTAAAAATACGTGCGCTGAGTTATTGGTTTGCCCACCTTCGGGATGTTCTGGAGAGACTTTGAGGAAGGATACCCCAATTTCAAAGGGCTTGAAATCAAATAATAGAGTTGGGAGGGACCTTGAGGTCTTCTAGTCTGACCCTCTGACCCGGGCAGGAAACCGGGCAGCAGTGATGGGCTCCTATGGGTACAATCAGGTATGCAGAACCGGTCGAAAAATTTTGGTCAGGTACACAGAACTGGTAGAAAAATTTTGGTAAAGTTACGCAGATCCTTCTGGGCTCTGGGTATATTTTTTCCTATCGCAGTAAATGAGGTTGAATGTGTATAATTTTAGAAGAGCTGTGCGTGTGTGTGTATGTGTGTACATACACATACAGTTTATATAGTAAATAATGTATATTTTTGTGTGCCTGTGTGTAATATGTATGCATACATATGGCCTAAATACATAGAATTAAATAGTATATTTTGGATGTTCAGTAATAGTAAATAGAGAGGGGAATTGTATCTCTTTGAGGTGAGGAGAGGCCAGGCACCCTAACCCTAACCCTGGACATGAGTGACGTCAAGTTGGCCACCTTTAAGCCAGTCACATGACCTTTAAGCTCCCCCGGTCACATGATCATCAAGCCACACCCACCTGGTCACATGGCCCGCAAGCCACACCTACAAAATAAGCCACGCCCACAGTGTGGTAGTAAAAAAATATTGCATCCTTTCAGTGTCCTGTAGCATTTCAGACAAACGATTGTCCCAATCTCTTGCAAATCTCCAGTGATGGAGCGCTCACAACTTCTGGTGGGAAGTTGTTCCACTGATTAATTGTTGTAATGGTCCAGGAGTTTCTTCTTAATGGTCTTTTTTTTTAAAAAAAGAGGGCTGCGTGCATTGAAAAAAATCAAACCAGTGATTAGAATTTTTTTTAAAATGGATTTTTATTACGATGATCCTGAAAGAGTGACTGGCCAGTGGATAGATCAACCTCATTTTTGTGAGTGTGTGGTGCGTGTGTGTGCATGAAAAAATTGGCCATTTTTTTTTGCAAGAATTGTGTTTTTGTTTTTCCCTTTGCCCCCAGGAGCACTTTGCAGGCTTCCCAAAACCTCTGCATATCTCATTTTTGAAAAAAGGATGTGTGTGAAAAATGGGCCATTTTATGCAAAAATGGGGAACGTTTTTGCCTTCCCCAGTCCCTTGGAGCTCTCTGCAGACTTCCCAAACCCTCTGCATGCCCCATTTTTCACAAAACCAGGTGAAAAATGGGTCTCTTTTTGTGAAAAATGGTGTATGGAGGGTTTGGGATGCCTGTAGAGTGCCCCAACACACACACAGAAGCTTGCGAAAGGCAAAAGGTTTCTTTATGTACAAAATTGGCTTAATGCCACAGCAACCGCAAAAGGAATGCTGGTTTATGACTCCAAGGGTCAGGGTTAACGACTCAAGGCGGCAACAAAAGTCTCTCTGGCTTACGACAGCGAATGACTCACTTGGCTTGAGTGTCAGAATTCCCAAACTGTCCAAAGTAAAAACTAAATCACGAAGCGTCCAAGTCTCTGTTCCTTTCAAATCTGAACGATAAATCCCCACACCGCCTTCCGCAGTCCTTCCCTTTTTAATCCTGCTGCGGCATCCTTGATTATTGACAGCTGTGACTTAGCATCTCTGTCTGCATATGCGCAGCTGCTCCGGGCGTCCCAGCATTCTACGCATCCTGACATTTAGGATGGGATCATCCATCGCTCCTTTCTCATCTGACTCCGGTGAGGCTCTGACTCGAGATCCTACAGGTTCTGCAGGTCTTTCTGCCTCACCTTCCACACGAACCTCTCCATTTTCTTTGATCTGACGGATCAAAATCAGTGACCAGAGGAGCTGGCGGTGAGCCAACCCACAACGGGAGGGAGGCAAAAAAGTCCAAATTTTGCAAAACTAGGGGTGCACAGAAGTTTTGGGAGGCTTACAGAATGCTCCTGGAGCCGGGGAGGACAAAACCCTTTTCTCTTACTTACCTCTTTGAAATCTTGGTACATCTTATACGCCAGTATGTCTTATAGTCCAAAAAAATGCAGTACATTTGGACCTGGGTGGGATAACTGGTTAGGAGAGATACAAAGCAACAGGTTCCATCCAAGATCTTTCAAGATTTTTAGTTGAAGGCAGTGTTTCCCAAATAGTGGGGCACACACACACCAGGAGGGGGGGGAGCGAGGGCAAATGACCCCAGGGAACATGCTTTTTTTGCCAGGAGTAGGTTATTTTTGCACTGAACAATAGCACACAGCACAGAGCAGGAGATATGAAGTGCAGATAACAAACCCTTAAGAGACACAATGGAAAAATATTTAACAGGGATGAAAAGAAAGGAGGAGAGAGATGGAGATAATGAGACAAATGTAAGTCTCCCAGAAGCGAAGACGAGGAAATAGGATGAAGCGTATGTAGAGCTTTGGCTTCACTGGGACTACGGTGGGAGACAAGGAAAGACCGCTATGTTGACTCTGTCTAAAAAATGTTGAAAGCGGACAGCATGAAGCCAAATAAATTAAGATGTTGCTTAAACACATCACACCCCAATCACGCTGATAAGCCACTTGAGTTTTTTCAGCGAAAACGTAGAAACATAGAAGACTGACGGCAGAAAAAGACCTCATGGTCCATCTAGTCTGCCCTTATACTATTTCCTGTATTTTATCTTACAATGGATATATATTTATCCCAGGCATGTTTAAATTCAGTTACTGTGGATTTACCAACCACGTCTGCTGGAAGTTTGTTCCAAGGATCAACTACTCTTTCAGTGAAATAATATTTTCTCATGTTGCTTTTGATCTTTCCCCCAACTAACTTCAGATTGTGTCCCCTTGTTCTTGTGTTCACTTTCCTATTAAAAACACTTCCCTCCTGAACCTTATTTAACCCTTTAACATATTTAAATGTTTCGATCATGTCTCCCCTTTTCTTTCTGTCCTCCAGACTATACAGATTGAGTTCATTAAGTCTTTCCTGATACGTTTTATGCTTAAGACCTTCCACCATTCTTGTAGCCCGTCTTTGGACCCGTTCAATTTTGTCAATATCTATTTGTAGGTGAGGTCTCCAGAACTGAACACAGTATTCCAAATGTGGTCTCACCAGCTCTCTATATAAGGGGATCACAATCTCCCTCTTCCTGCTTGTTATACCTCTAGCTATTCAGCCAAGCATCCTACTTGCCCGATCACACTGCTCACCCATTTTGAGACTGTCAGAAATCACTACCCCTAAATCCTTCTCTTCTGAAGTTTTTGCTAACACAGAACTGCCAATACAATACTCAGATTGAGGATTCCTTTTCCCCAAGTGCATTATTTTACATTTGGAAACATTAAACTGCAGTTTCCATTGCTTTGACCATTTATCTAAATATTGCAAACAATTGTCCCGGCGGACAGTCGGGGTGGGGTGGGAGGCACGAAATATTTACTTCTTCCTAAGGGGGGGTCGTAACAGAAAATAATTGAGAAACAGTGGTTTAAGGCAAGCTGATTTTGTTTAAATGGTGATGACTGTAGTGACAACCCAACCTTTAAATTTTTTTTACAAAAAATGTAAATCTACCAACCCTACTGTCCATGCGGTAGAATTCGAATCATCTGGTTTACATGAACAACACAGAAGCAGGAAACAAACCACAGACAGACATGGCAAGAACAGTCTTACTTAAGATGATTCCTGGTCTTTGGCTTCGTACAATGTGGCTCGCAACTTCTAAGCCAGCTGATACGACGTACAGTGGCAGCTGCATTTTTCAACATATTTGATGAGATATGCGTAGAATCTCATCCGTGAATGGAAACATAGAAACATACAACATTGATGGCAGAAAAAGACCTCATGGTCCATCTAGTCTGCCCTTATACTATTTCCTGTATTGTATCTTAGGATGGATGCAGTGGTACCTCGACCAACAAACGCCTCTACTTACGAACATTTTTAGATAAGAACCGGGTGGTCAAGATTTTTTTTGCCTCTTCTCAAGAACCATTTTCCACTTACCAACCTGAGCCTCTGAAACTAACCGGAAAAGGCAGGGAGAAGCCTCTGTGGGGTCTCTTTAGGAATCTCCTGGGAGGAAGCAGGACCGGAAAATGTGGGGAGAAGCCTCCATGGGGCCTCTCTAGGAATCTCCTGGGAGGAAACAGGGCCGGAAAAAGCAGGGAGAAGCCTCCGAGGGGCCTCTCTAGGAATCTCCTGGGAGGAAACAGGGCCGGAAAAAGCGGGGAGAAGCCTCCGAGGGGCCTCTCTAGGAATCTCCTGGCAGGAAACAGGGCTGGAAAAGGTGGGGAGAAACCTCTGTGGGGTCTCTTTAGGAATCTCCTGGGAGGAAACAGGGCCGGAAAAGGTGGGGAGAAGCCTCCATGGGGCCTCTCTAGGAATCTCATGGGAAGAAACAGGGCCAGAAAAGGTGGGGAGAAGCCTCTGTGGGGTCTCTTTAGGAATCTCCTGGGAGGAAACAGGGCCGGAAAAGGTGGGGAGAAGCCTCCGTGGGGCCTCTGAAGGAATCTCCTGGGAGGAAACAGGGCCTCCACCCTCCCTGTGGCTTCCCCAATCGCACACGTTATTTGCTTTTACATTGATTCCTATGGGAAAAATTGCTGCTCCTTACAAACTTTTCTACTTAAGAAGCTGGTCACGGGAACGAATTAAGTTCGTAAGTAGAGGTGCCACTGTATGTGCTTATCCCAGGCTTATCCTGTGGATTTACCAACCACTTCTGCTGGAATTTTGTTCCAAGCAGCTACGACTCTTTCAGTCAAATAATATTTTCTCATGTTGCCTTTGATCTTTACCCCAACTAACTTCAGATTGTGTCCCCTTGTTCTTGTGTCCACTTTCCTACTAAAAACACATCCCTCCTGAACCTTATTTAACCCTTTAACATATTTAAATGTTTCGATCATGTCCTCCCTTTCCCTTCTGTCCTCCAGACTAGACAGATGGCGTTCATGAAGTCTTTCCTGATACGTTTTATGCTTAAGACCTTTAGGACATGGGCAAGATGCTATTTGGACCGATGGGTTTGAAGGGAAGAAGAAGAAGATCTTGTAGAGGACAGCAAACAGTCCACCAGAAAAATGAAATGTCCTGCTCTCAAATCTGGGACAGGAACAATGCAACCTGCTCAGAAGAATAGCCACATGGGTCATACATACCCACGGGGGTACGGGCATGGGTATCATACACATGGTCATTGGGTCAAGAAGATGTGGCTTGGGTTTTTCCATGCAGATCCCAAAGGATCTAGGGTGGCGTGCCCGCAGGGGGGCACCAGGTCACAGGCTCCCTTTCCCCCCTACCCCGTTATCTTGTGTGGCGCAGCCCAGACGTCAATCCTCCACCGATGGTCCGGTCAGTTGCCATCTAGGACCAAGGCGGTGTAGTTCCCTGGGTAGAGACAGGAACTTGGAGAAGTGCTGGTCAGGCTGTAGGCAGAGTAGGCTACTACGGAGCCCAGGGTCAGCCCTGTCATGTAGGACACAGTCATGGTGTTACCTGGGAGTGAAAAACGGGAGAAGGGAGGGTTACGGACATGAGTCTCCATCGGAGAGGGCAAGGGAGGTCCTGAGGGGGGGGGGGAATCATGGCATCTTCCTGAAAAGCAGGCAAATTAGATGACGTCCTTTGCAGGATGACATCATGATGGACAGGTCTTCATTGGAAGGATGGCCACACAGCATCATTTATTGTAATAGTTATTCTCCTCAACAGGAATGAATGGAAAGATATAAATGAGAGAGAGATGATGGATGAGAGAGAGATAAGAAAAATAGATGATATAGATAGATAGATAGATAGATAGATAGATAGATAGAAAAATAGATAGATAGATAGATAGATAGATAGATAGATAGATAGATAGATGGTATAGATTTTATTTATTGATTCATGATAGATGATTGATTGATAGGTAGGTAGGTAGATAGGTTGCTCGATTGATTGATGACAGATAGGTAGGTAGATAGATACTGTAGATAGATACTGTAGGTAGGTAGGTAGGTAGATATAGATGATAGACAATAATGGATAGAGATAGATGATAGATAGATGATAATTTTGCAGATAGATAGATAGATTAGATAGACAGATAGATAGATAGATAGATAGATAGATAGATAGATAGATTAGATAGATAGATAATATATAGAGATGATAGATAATGGATGGAGATAGATGATAGATGATAATTTTGCAGATAGATAGATAGATAGATTAGATAGATAGATAGATTAGATAGATTAGATAGATTAGATAGATAGATAGATAGGTAGGTAGGTAGGTAGGTAGGTAGGTAATATAGAGAGATGATAGATAATGGATAGAGATAGATGATAGATGATAATTTTGCAGATAGATAGATAGATTAGATAGATTAGATAGATAGATAGATTAGATAGATAGATAGATAGATAGATAGATAGATAGATAGATAGATAGATAGATAGATAGATAGATAGGTAATATATAGAGATGATAGATAATGGATACAGATAGATGATAGATATAGATAATTTTGCATAGCGATAGACAGACAGACAGACAGACAGACAGACAGATAGATTGATATCATAGACAGGTAGGCAGATTGATATGGATAGATAAAGATAGATTGATAGATATATGATATTAATGACATGCTGTAGATGACAGATAACAGATGTTAGTTTCAGAGAATGAGAAAGAGATAATTGACAATAGAAAATGAGAAAGAGAATACAGATACAGAGAATGAGAGAGGGAGAGAGATGATAGCAGGATAGAGATTCTCTACAATAGTAATTCTCAACTTTGGAACTGTTAAAGTGGGCTGATTTCAATTCCCAGAATTCCCCATGCTGGCTGGGGCATTCTGGGAGTTGAAGTCCAGACCTCTTGAAGTTGAGACGCCCTGCTCTAAATGGTTCTACAGTGGTACCTCTACCTAAAAACGCCTCTACTTACAAACTTTTTTAGATAAGAACCGAGTGTTCAAGATTTTTTTGCCTCTTCTCAAGAACCGTTTTTCACTTACAAACCCAAGCCACCGAAACTGTGACCGGAAAAGGTGGGGAGAAGCCTCCGTGGGGCCTCTCTAAGAATATCCTATGAGGAAATAGGGCTGGAAAAGGCAGGGAGAAGCCTCCGTGGGTCCTCTATAGAAAACTCTTGGGAGCAAACAGGGCCGGAAAAGGCAGGGAGAAGCCTCTGTGGGGCCTCTCTAGGAATCTCCTGGGAGGAAACAGGGCCAGAAAAGGTAGGGGGAAGCCTCTGTGGGGCCTCTCTAGGAATCTCCTGGGAGGAAACAGGGCCAGAAAAGGCAGGGAGAAGCCTCTGTGGGGTCTCTTTAGGAATCTCCTGGGAGGAAACAGGTTCGGAAAATGTGGGGAGAAGCCTCCATGGGGCGCCTCTAGAAATCTCCTGGGAGGAAACGGCCAGAAAAGGTAGGGAGAAGCCTCCGTGGGGCCTCTCTAGGAATCTCCTGGGAGGAAATGGCCAGAAAAGGCAGGGAGAAGCCTCTGTGGGGCCTCTCTAGGAATCTCCCGGGAGGAAATAGGGCCGGAAAATGCAGGGAGAAGCCTCTGTGGGGCCTCTCTAGGAATCTCCTGGGAGGAAACAGGGCCTCCACCCTCCCTGTGGTTTCCCCAATTGCTTGCTTTTACATTGATTCCTATGGGAAAAATTGCTTCGTCTTACAAACTTTTCTACTTAAGAACCTGGTGACGGAACGAATTAAGTTCGTAAGTAGAGGTATCACTGTAAAGTTAATGAAGTGGAGCTGGTGTCCATGTGGTCCCCTCTGATCTACAAACTCCTTCCGGCCTTGCATCTCACAATTCTTGGGCTGGGGGAGGTGGAAAGCATGCAAAAAATGGTTGCTTCAACTCACCGGCCAGTTCCCGCTGCTCGGGGCTCACTTTCCCAGCCGCCAGGATCATGGGCACGCTGCCGAAGTAGCCGTTGGTGATGCCCATCAGGAGCGAGAAGATGCAGGGCCAGGCTGGGTGGCTAAAAGTGGGCTTCCCGTTGGGGTAAACGCAGAGGATAAACAGAGGGATGAAGACCACTCGCAGGCAGGAGCAGAGGAGGAGGTGGGCCCCCCGCCAATCATAAGGCAACGCCGCCAAAATCTGGAACATGCAGAAAGAGAAAAAAGGACGAACAAATTCTTACAATTTGGTCTTTGTTGTGATTCCGTCCGAGGCCCCTCAGGGAACGGCTGATCTTCTGTCGGTTTCCTGCTCAGAGGGGGAGGATGAGGAACAGGAGGTGCAGGCAGACGAGGAGGAGGAATCCCAGGCTGAGGAAGAGGGGGAACAGCCAGAGGCCCCCGAGAGGGAGCTCTTCCCAGCAAGCAGCCTGGATTCCTTAGAGGAAAATACACAAGCCATAATCGATCTGCGACAGAGAAGAGCAACACAAAGAAGGGACCAATTGGCTAGGTACTTTCAGCACTAAAGAGGCAACAGCTGGGTTTGGGTGTGGTGCTCTCTGGAAAGGCTGAAAAGGCAGACCCACCCTTCCTGGCTTGTGGAGTATTATCTTTGGGAGTCCTGGGACCTGGCTGTGATCTTTGGCGTCTTGGAATTCTGGTTTGTGACTTTGAATACTGAAACCTTGGGGGGGAAAAGGTGGGGGTCTTATGCTCTACAGTGGTGGGTGTGCCAGCAAGAAGTTTGCTGTATTGTCTGGACATCAGGACTCTGCTGTAAAGTCTCCTAGCCTGCCTGTTGGGAAGAACAGGTTTTTCTCTGTGTTTATTTTTCAAGCTATAAAGTACTTTTGCTTTTACCAGCGTGTCTGGCTGTTTTTTCCAGTTGGTGTTGAGGTCTGGGGGAACCCAGACAGAACAGTCTTGAACATATTTAAATGTTTCGATCATGTCCCCCCTTTCCCTTCTGTCCTCCAGACTAGACAGATGAAGTTCATGAAGTCTTTCCTGATAAGTTTGATGCTTAAGACCTTCCACCATTGTTGTAGCACGTCTTTGGACCCCTTCAATTTTATCCGTATCTTTTTGTAGGTGAGGTCTCCAGAACTGGACACTTTTGTGGACAGTACATTGACAGTCCACAAGTCTTTTTAAAGCAATATTAATATTTGTATACCGCCCCGAGTTTCCGGAGAAGGGCGACATACAAATCTAAATAATAATAATAATAATAATAATAATAATAATAATAATAATAATTCCGAAAAAGTGGTCAAAAATGAGCAAGCAAAACTACTGTGGGACTTCCGACTTCCGACTGACCGAATTCTGAAGCATAACACACCAGGCATCCTGATCATGGAGAAAAAGAAAGTATGGATCATCGACATCGCAATCCCAGGAGACAGCAGAATTGAGGAGAAGCAGCTAGAGAAATTAGTGAAATACGAAGATCTAAAAATCGAGCTGCAACGACTCTGGCATAAGCCAGTGAAAGTGGTCCCAGTGGTACTTGGCATGCTGGGTGCAGGGCCATAGGATCTCAGTGGACATTTGAAAACCATTGGAATTGACAAAATCTCCATCTGTCAATTGCAAAAGGCCGCTTTACTGGGATCGGCAAACATAATTCACCGCTACATCACGCAGTCCTAGGTGCTTGGGAAGCGCCCGACTGGTGATGAAATATGAAATCCAGCATAGTGATCTCATTTATTGTGTTGTATTGACATAATAATAATAATAATAATAATAATAATAATAATAATAATAATAATAATAGTAATACTACTACTACTACTACTACTACTACTACTACTACTAATAATAATAATAATAATAATAATAATAATAAACTTTTCCCTCCGCTGTGGTGCAGAACTAGGCTACAATTACCCGTGGACACAGCCCCCCCCCAGTAACCGGGCAGATGACCCCCCTCCTAAATTTTTCAAAGGTCACCCCTGCCACGAGGGTTACCTTGCCCACGAAATCCGAGAGGTTGAAGATGGCCATGATGAGGATGGGCAGCCACTCCCCCAAAGTGCAGTTCCGGATCTCCGATTCCAGCCCGGGGAAGAGGCAGAGTGTGATGAAGTAGGTCACGGCGATGGAGAGCATGAAGGTCCAGATGACGCGAGAGACGACGTAGCGATGGAGCATCATGTCTGTCGGGAGCCAGAGAAACAAAGCGGTTAGGCCACGAAAGGCTGCCCTTCCTTCCTTCCTTCCTTCCTTCCTTCCTTCCTTCCTTCCTTCCTTCCTTCCTTTCTCTTTTTCTTCCTCCCTCCCTCTCTTTCTCTTTTTCTTCCTTCATTCCTTCTTCCTCCCTTTCTTTCTCTTTCCTATTTTCTTCCTTCCTTATTTCTTTCTCCTTTTTCTATCTCTCCTTTTCTTTCCTTTTTCCCTCTTTCTTTCTTTTTCTTTTTCTTCCTTCCCCCCCTTCTTCCTCCCTCCCTCTCTCTTTTTATTCCCTCCTTCTTCCTTCCTTCCTTTCCTTCTCTTTCCTTCTTTTTTCTTCCTTCCTTATTTCCTTCTCCCTTTTTCTTATTTCCTCCTTTCTCTTTCTCTTTCTTTCCTTTATCTCTTCTTCCTTCCTTCCTTTCTCTTTTTCTTCCTCTCACTCTCTTTCTCTTTTTCTTCCTTCATTCCTTCTTCCTCCCTTTCTTTCTCTTTCCTATTTTCTTCCTTCCTTATTTCTTTCTCCTTTTTCTCTCTCTCCTTTTCTTTCCTTTTTTCCTCTTTCTTTCTTTTTTCTTTTTCTTCCTTCCCCCCTTCCTTCTCCCCTCCTCTCTCTTTTTATTCCCTCCTTCTTCCTTCCTTTCCTTCTCTTTCCTTCTTTTTCCTTCCTTCCTTATTCCCTTCTCCCTTTTTCTTATTTCTTCCTTTCTCTTTCTTTCCTTTATCTCTTCTTCCTTCCTTCCTTCCTTCCTTCCTCTTTCTGCTTTCTTTCTTTCTTTCTATATATCTTTCTTTCTTCTTTTCTTTCTCTTTTTTCTTTCTTCTCTTTTCCTTCTTCCTTCTTTCCTTTCTCTTTCCTTTTTTTCTTCCCTCCCCCCTCCCTCCCTCCCCCTTTTCCTCCTTTCCTGCCTGCCCCTAAAAAGACAATCGTAAATAAAGGACCAAATGTACCAAAACCAGCTTTCAAGAAACACCAATTTTAGCCTTTGCCTTGAGGCTCTGATATAGTTACCTCTGAAGCTTGGCCAACTCCGTTTGATTCCAGGTTGAGGGACGTCAAATCTAACGTAGGTGCCATTGCCAGTCAGCTCACCTGCATCCTCAAAGGTGTCGGGAGGAGATGCGTTTGGTCTGGGAGGTCGACTCTCCTTGGAGCAAAAGGACAGAGAAATAGCCACCACCAAGGTCAACAGCCAAGAACCCCCGGCACAGCTCAATGGTTGAGGAGGGGAGTACAATGATGGTGGTGGTGATAGTTCAGAGGTAGACTGCTTTTAACGTGGAGGATCTCCACAAACATTTTAGCCAACATGCCAATTCTGAGTGAATCTCTCCTGGCACAGGTAGGCTCATCATCCATCCACCCATCCATCCATTGATCCATCCATCCATCCATCCATTGATTCATTCATTGATCTATTGACCCATCCATCCATCCATTCATTGATCCATTGATTGATTCATTTATCTATTGATCTATTAATTGATTCATTGATCCATCCATCCATTCATTGATCCATTGATCCATTGATTGATTCATTTATCTATTGATCTATTAATTGATTCATTGATTATTGATCCATCCACCCACCCATCTATTCATCCATTCATTGATCCATTGATTCATTGATCCATTGATTCCTTGTTTGATAGATTAATCCAACCATCCATCCAACCGTTCACTCCTATCTCTGGGAGTTCAAATGATATACATGGCCTCTCATTTTTCTCTACAACCCAACCTTGTGAGGTGAGCTACTGAGCAGAAAGAAGGACCAGCAGTTGAAAGTGGATTGAATCTACGTCTCCTTAAGTGCATTCAACATTTTAACCAGAAGCCCAAACTGGTAGTTCTTTCGATTATTCATTCATAGAAACGTAGAAGATTGAGGGCAG
>NC_091958.1:53233787-53291287 GCF_031021105.1 Erythrolamprus reginae
ATAGAGGTCCCTGCAGAAAAGACACAACACCTTGGTGCATACATCTTGTTAAACCAGGGCTTGGCTTCACAAGGGTGGGCTCAAATTGATTGAGTTGACACAAGACACTAAACCAAAACCAAGAAAAATCATAATCCAGCTTGGTAGGAGGTTTCAACAGATGAAAAAAAAACCATTCACATTCTTGGCTTTCTGTGGAGATCCGTACTTTCAGATAACTTCTGTACTTTTGCATATTATTCCCAGCTGGGTAACTATTGCCATGCTTATCTCTTTCTGGGACTCTAGCCAGCTGGTAAGACTTTAACAGCAATACAGAGAAGCTGTTAAAAGACTTTGGTTTCATTTTGAAAAGACTTTAACTGTAAATATTCCTTGCACATAGTAAATCCTTTATTATTTAAAACTGGGGGTCTGCATCTGATTCCTGGGGGGCTAGGTGCTGTAACAGAACAATTCCATTCCATAAAAAAGCTCCACAAAAGCTTTCAAACATTCTAGTTGGAGAACATAAACATAAGAACCTAAGAAGAGACCTGCCGAATGGGGCCAAAGCCCATCGAGTCCAGCATCCTGTATCCCCACAGTGGCCCACCCATTGTCAATGGGAATCTTGAGAAGAAAGGGAAGGCAAAACCAAAACCCTCCCTTTCCCTTGACCCCCAATAAATGGGACCCAAAGGAACCCTGCTTGCCTCAACCAGCATACAGGCGGCACATGAACATCAATTTAACCACCAATACCCATGGCATCCATGAATCTGTCTAATCCTGCCTTGAAGCTCTCCAGGCTGACAGCAGTCACGATCTCTTCTGGAAGGGAATCCCATCAACCAAGGACCCTCTGGGTGAAGAAACATTTCCCTTTATTTGTCCTCACTTTCTTACCTATGAACTTTAGGGAGGGTCCCCTGGTCCTAGTATGGTGTGATAGAGAAAATGATTTTTCTCTATCCATCTTTTCTATCCCATGCATGATTTTATACACTGCTCACCCATTTTGAGACTGTCAGAAATCACTACCCCTAAATCCTTCTCTTCTGAAGTTTTTGCTAACACAGAACTGCCAATGCAATACTCAGATTGAGGATTCCTTTTCCCCAAGTGCATTATTTTACATTTGGAAACATTAAACTGCAGTTTCCATTGCTTTGACCATTTATCTAGTAAAGCTAAATCATTTACCATATTACAGACCCCTCCAGGAATATCAACCCTATTGCACACTTTAGAGTAATCGGCAAATAGGCAAACCTTCCCTACCAAACCTTCCCCTATGTCACTCACAAACATATTAAAAAGAATAGGACCCAGAACAGACCCTTGTGGCACACTGCTTGTAACCTGTCTCTACTCAGAATACTCGCCATTAACAATAACTCTCTGATGTCTATGCTTCAGCCAGCTTGAAATCCACTGAACTATCCAGGGATTAAGTCCAATCTTCACTAATTTATCTATCAGCTCTTTATGTGGAACCGTAGAATCTATCTATCTATATATCAAGGCTGGAGAGACCAAGGCGTTGCAACCTGGATTCCTAAGGGACGGGCTCCATTTCCTTTGAACTTTGGAATATGGGAAAAGGACTCCTACCTGGGTATTTGTGGTGAAGGTAATCGACGTCGGTGATAAAGCTGTTGTAAGGCAAAAGGAAGCCGACGCCAGCAAGAAGCATGGCAAAGTAGATTCCATGGTAGCGATCTTGAGGCTCAGGGTTTTCACAGACTAAGCCCGGAAATTAAAATAAAGAAAAAAAGGTAATAAGTTAAATTAAGCAGCTGCTATGTGAAACTAAGCAGCTGTCAGCTTGTGCTTCCTTGGGCTTTGCTGCCCTGCGGTGAAAGTCTACTATGAACTCCGAAACTGCAACAACATCACCAAGAAGGCTTCAACAGTTGTTAACCTAATCCTACGTAGCTTCTGTTCCGACAACCTCACACTACTTACCAGAGCTTACAAAACTTTCGCCAGACCCATCCTCGAATACAGCTCATCTGTTTGGAACCCATATCGCATCTCAGACATTAACACCCTTGAAAATGTCCAAAGATACTTCACCAGAAGAGCCCTTCACTCCTCCACTCGAAACAGAATACCCTACGAGACTAGACTTTATCAACATGGAAGCCAGGTTGCATGAGAATCATCCTGGAAACTCAAACAGGAGTCCATCATATAAGAGAAAGGAGTCACAACATCTAAAAACCCTGAAGGATGTTTAGTTGCTATCCCGAAAAGCCCTACTCCCCATGGGAACGTCATCTGCTGAGGTCTCATGCCATCTCTTCAACTCTTACCTGGCTCCATGAACGTGAGGACTCCTTTGGTATGACCTGTCTTCTCCTGGAGCTCCTCTTCTTCCAGCTGGTAGCTGTCAAAACTAAAGCTCATCACAATGTTCCCTTCAGGGGTCACCACTGGAGTTCCATCCTTGAAGTGGTGGTCTCCTCCCACAGAACCCATGGCTGTTGACCTAGACGTTGGAAGAGTAGAGTAGAATAGAATATAGAATATAGAATAGGATATAGAATAGAATGGAATAGAATATAGACTAGAATAGAGCAGAATTTGGAATAAAATTTGGAATAGCATAGAATATAAGAACAGAACAGAACAGAACAACAGAGTAGAAACAGAAACAGAACAGAAATTAAGAATAGAATAGAATTAGTATAGTATAGTATGGTATTGTATGTTATGGTATAGTAATAGTGTAGTGTAGTGTAGTGTAGTATAGTATAGTATAGTAATAGTAATAGTATAGTATAGTAACAGTAATAGTATGGTGTGGTGTGGTGTGGTATAGTAATAGTATAGTATAGTATAGTATAGTATAGTACAGAATTTAATAGAATAGAATAGAATAGAATTATTTACTAGCCAAGTGTAATTGGACACAAGGAATTTGCCTTTGGTGCAGATGCTCTCAGTGTACATAAAATAAAAGATACATTTGTCAAGCATCATGAGGTACAACACAATGTTTGTCATAGGGTACAAATAAGCAATCAGGAAATAATATTAATATAAATCTTAAGGATACAAGTAACAGGTTAGGGTCATACAGGCATGAGGGGGAGGAGATGGATGATAGGAATGATGAGAAAAAAACTAGTAATAATAGAAGTGAAGACTTAGTGAAAAGTTTGACAGTGTTGAGGGAATTATTTGTTTAGCAGAGTGATGGTCTTTGGGAAAAAACTGTCCTTGTGTCTAGTTGTCTTAGTGTGCAGTGCTCTGTAGCGACGTTTTGAGGGTAGGAGTTGTAAAAGTTTATGTCCAGGATGTGAGAGGTCCATAAATATTTTCACCATCCTCTTTTGGACCCGTGCAGTAAATGGGTCATCAATGGAAGGCAGGTTGGCAGCAATTGTTTTTGTACCATCCATCTTCATGGTTGTCTTGGTGAGTCATCAGAATTACACACTTTTCTGCAATACTTTTTGAAGGCAAGTATTCCTCAGTGAAGTTAGCCTCTTTCAGCCATTGGAAGTACAAAGCATCCAGAGAAGCATGGTTCTTGCAGAGGTACAGTACATGTGGTGCCTTGCTCAACAGTAGTAAGTGGGAGAGGGATCTTGGAGTCCTAGTGGACAATCATTTAAATACAAGCCAGCAGTGTGCAGCAGCTCAGTTGTGGTTGTAAGTAGAGAATTTCTTGTACAATGATACCTCTACCTACGAACACCTCTACTTACTGTTGTGGTTAGCTCTGGCCCTACCGGCAGAAGAACTTACGAACTTTTCTAGATAAGAACCGAGTGTTCAAGATTTTTTTTGCCTCTTCTCAAGAACCATTTTCCACTTACAAACCTGAGCCTCCAAAACTGTAACTGGAAAAGGCAGGGAGAAGCCTCCATGGGGCCTCTCTAGGAATCTCCTGGGAGGAAACAGGGCCAGAAACGGCAGGGAGAAGCCTCCGTGGGGCCTCTCTGGAATCTCCTGGGATGAAACAGGGCCAGAAAAGGCAGGGAGAAGCCTCCATGGGGCCTCTCTAGGAATCTCCTGTGAGGAAACAGGGCTGGAAAAGGCAGGTTGAAGCCTCCATGGGGCCTCTCTAGGAATCTCCTGTGAGGAAACATGGCTGGAAAAGGCGGGTTGAAGCCTCCATGGGGCCTCTCTAGGAATCTCCTGGGAGGAAACAGAGCCTCCACCCTCCTTGTGGTTTCCCCCAATCGCACGCCTTATTTGCTTTTACATTGATTCCTATGGGAAAAATTGTTTTGTCTTACAAACTTTTCCACTTAAGAACCTGGTCACGGAACGAATTAAGTTCGTAAGTAGAGGTACCACTGTATTTTGCTTTCTCCCATTTTTAAAATCCTCTTTGCTATTCTTGGCCAAACTTATTTTTGCCCTGGAAGCATGACTTCAGAAGAAACACTTCCTAGTAGGATTTCACCTCTAAACAAGGTCCTAGTCCACAAGACGTCCAAAAGTCAGAATTCGACTGCGGAATAACATATTTTCAGCAGCAACAGCCCAACCCTTCCGTTTTTTTCCTACATGCAAATTTGCACCATTGATAAGCTCCTCGCTCGACCAATTTCCTGGAATAACATCTGAGCAAGATTCTTAATTTCTCGGGGCTGACAATAGGGAGCACTTGCATTAACATTATCTATCGTATTTCATAACCCTCTTTTTAATCTGCAGAGTGCAAAAACAAACAGTCTGCTTCTCCCTTCCTTTGGGGAGAAAGTATGGCAAGGTATCCTCTGGAAAATTCAAACTCCTTTTTTTTTTTTATAGCTGACTAGCATCTGTTCTGTCTGGGTGCCCCCAGACTTCAACACCAACTGGAAAAAGCATCCAGACACGCTGGTAAAAGCAAAAGCACTTTATAGTTTGAAAAATAAACACAGAGAAAAACCTGTTCTTCCCAACAGGCAGGCTATGAGACTTCACAGCAGAGTCCTGATGGCCAGACAATACAGCAGACTTCTTGCTGGCACACCCACCACTGTAGAGAATAAGACCCACACCTTTTCCCCCCAAGGTTTCAGTATTCAAAGTCACAAACCAGAATTCCAAGACGCCAAAGATCACAGCCAGGTCCCAGGACTCCCAAAGATAATACTCCACGAGCCAGGAAGGGTGGGTCTGCCTTTTCAGCCTTTCCAGAGAGCACCACACCCAAACCCAGCTGTTGCCTCTTTAGTGCTGAAAGTACCTGGCTAATTGTCCCCTTCGTTGTGTTGCTCTTCTCTGCCGGAGATCGATTATTGGTTGTGCATTTTCCTCTAAGGAATCCAGGCTGCTTGCTGGGGGAGAGCTCCCTCTCGGGGGAATCTGGCTGTTCCCCCTCTTCCTCAGCCTGAGATTCCTCCTCCCCGTCTGCCTGAACCTCCTGTTCCTCCTCCTCCCCCTCTGAGCAGGAAGCCGGCAGAGGATCAGCCGTTCCCTGAGGGGCCTCAGACGGAATCACAACACCATCCTTTAAGGACGTTCTCCTTTGTGGAAGGAGATAATTTTCTTTAAAGTTTGAGCTACTATTGGGAAGCCCTGCAGCTGTTATTGTTAGCGGGTTGAAGTTGTGCTTAGTTAACCTTGTGCTAACTGTTTTTTTTAGCCCATGAGAAAAATAAACAACAACAGGTCAGAGAATATGAAGGGCCCCACACTTCTCTTTCTCCTCCTCTTCCTCCCTTGAAACCACACTCCCCCTCTATTGATGATGGAGTTACATAGTTGGGTAATGAAACATCTGCGAGAAAAAGCAATCAAGCTCAAAGAGTACCAAGGATCCAATACCCCTCCTCCTCTTCCTCCGCATTGCAAACACAGCTTCCTCCTATCACTGATTTTTTTTAAAATAAAAAAATAAATAAATAAATAAAAATAAATAAATAATAAATAAATAAATAAATAATTTAAAAAAAAATCCTCCTATCACTGATGAAGTTACCTAGTCAGGCCATGAAACGCAAGAAAACAACCAAGCTCAAAGAATACCAAGGATACCACAATCCTCCTCTTATTCCTCCTCCTTCCCCCTCCTCCTCCACATTGCAAACCCAGCTCCCTCCTAAAACTGATGAAGTTACCTACTCGGGGCATGAAACGCAAGAAAACCAAAAAGCTCAGAGAACATTCTTAAGATTTTTATTAATATTGATTGTTTCCTCGTTGCTTCTTTGACCCCTATGACAGTCACTGTTGGACCTCATGATTCTTGACACAAATGTCTCTTTTTCTTTTATGTACACTGAGAGCATCTGCACCAAGACAAATTCATTGTGTGTCCAATCACACTTGGCCAACAAAGAACTCCACTCTTCTCTTCTCTTCTATTCCATTCTTCTATTCTGTCTATTTTCTTTTATGCACACTGAGAGCCTATGCACCAAAGACAAATCCCTTGTGTGTCCAATCCCACTTGGCCAGAAAGAACTCTTCTATTCTATTCTATTCTATTCTATTCTATTCTATTCTATTCCATTCTTCTATTCTGTCTATTTTCTTTTATGCACACTGAGAGCCTATGCACCAAAGACAAATCCCTTGTGTGTCCAATCCCACTTGGCCAACAAAGAACTCTTCTCTTCTCTTCTATTCCATTCTTCTATTCTGTCTATTTTCTTTTATGCACACTGAGAGCCTATGCACCAAAGACAAATTCCTTGTGTGTCCAATCCCACTTGGCCAACAAAGAACTCTTCTCTTCTCTTCTCTTCTATTCCATTCTTCTATTCTGTCTATTTTCTTTTATGCACACTGAGAGCCTATGCACCAAAGACAAATCCCTTGTGTGTCCAATCCCACTTGGCCAACAAAGAACTCTTCTCTTCTCTTCTATTCCATTCTTCTATTCTGTCTATTTTCTTTTATGCACACTGAGAGCCTATGCACCAAAGACAAATTCCTTGTGTGTCCAATCCCACTTGGCCAACAAAGAACTCTTCTCTTCTCTTCTATTCTATTCCATTCTTCTATTCTGTCTATTTTCTTTTATGCACACTGAGAGCCTATGCACCAAAGACAAATTCCTTGTGTGTCCAATCCCACTTGGCCAACAAAGAACTCTTCTCTTCTCTTCTCTTCTCTTCTATTCTATTCCATTCTTCTATTCTGTCTATTTTCTTTTATGCTCACTGAGAGCCTATGCACCAAAGACAAATTCCTTGTGTGTCCAATCCCACTTGGCCAACAAAGAATTCTATCCATCCTCTATTCTTCAGAGAGGACACCAGCTTGGAGGAGAAGCAGGCAGGCCGAAAGGCTGAGAGTGGAGGGGCTGAGGCTCAGGAGCCAGCAGTCACGGGGGGGGGGGGGTGGCGACGGGGGGGGGGACCTATGTATCATCTCTCTCTCCTCAGAAAAAGGCGAAAGGCCACCTACCCAGGCTGTGTTGCGTATGGAGATGTGGAGGGGGGACCTTCTAGTTTGGAGGTTCCCCGACCGCAGCAGAGCCCCCCCACACCCGGTCCCCTCACTCCAGCCGAGCTTCTCCCCTCCCTCTCTTTGTGCCCCCCCCCCTCACCCGCCGCCACCGTCGGACACAAAGGCCAGACTCTTCCCCGTAGGATGCGGCGCCAACAGGTTTTTACGCGCGCGTCGCCCCCTCTGCGTCCCCAGTTTCCTTTTCTCCCTCCTTGTTCTGCCCCACGGCCGGCTCGAGCTCACCTCTGCTGGCTCCCGGCTCCAGCGTTGGCTCTTGCCGGCTGCCGCAGCGCCGTCGCCTGTTTTTTTTCACCGGCGGCCGGGCTCTCTCAGCCTCGCGCCTGGCCCGGGCGACTTTCCATGGGCGCCCCTCGGCTGCTCCAAGCGCGCTCCTTCTGGGCAGGGGGGGGGGGAAGGAAAGCTAGGGGACGCGCGGGTGGTGGAAGGGGGGCGAGGGACAGGACGGCCCCCTGCTCTTCTCCCCCTCGCTCCCTCCCTCCTTTCACTTGTTCTTCCTCCTCTCGCCTTTCTCTTGTCCTCCTGCGACCCGCTTTCCCTTCAGCGCCTTCCTCGTTGGCTGAGCCTGGGAGCATCACTTCTCTCTCTCTCTCTCTCTCTCTCTCTCTCTCTCTCTCTCTCTCTCTCTCTCTCTCTCTCTCGTCTGTGTCTTGTCTGTTTATTTAGTTTATTTATTTTGTCCAATGCACAATAATATGTCTGTCTGTCTACCTCTCTCTCTCTCTCTCGTCTGAATATCATCTCCCTGTCTGTCATCTCTGTCTGTCTGTCTGTCTGTCTGTCTGTCTGTCTGTCTATCTATCTATCACCTCTCTCTCTCTTTTTCTCCCTCTCTCATCTCTCTCTCTCTCTTGTCTCTATCTATCTATCTATCTATCTATCTATCTATCTATCTATCTATCTATCTATCATCATCTATCTATCTATCTATCTATCTATCTACAGTATCTATCTATCATCTATCTATCTCTCTATCTCTCTATCTATCTATCTATCATCATCATCATTATCTATCTATCTATCTATCTATCTATCTATCTATCTATCTATAGTATCTATCTATCTATCTATCTATCTATCTATCTATCTATCTATCTATCAATCATCTATCTATCTATGTATCTATCTATCAATCTATCTATCTATCTATCATCTATCTATCTATCATCCATCTCTATCATCTCTCTCTCTTTTTCTCTCCGCCCCCCAAAATTGCCCCCCCGCCACCCCAGACAGCTTCTGTGTTACCCAAGGAAATCCTTTGAAGCCACCACCACCACCACCCCGCTGCTAATAGGGATGGAAAACATTTTGCTCCGCCAGGCAGAGCCGAATCGTGCCATGCAACGGGTTGCTATTCAAGTTGATGGATGGGTGAATTGGGGATCGGGGGGGGGGGGAGGCGGTGAGGGGGGGGAGTTTATCTAGGCATCCGCGCGGGGGTCTGGCTTGCAAGAAGAGGCCGAAAGCCGTCGTCGGCGTGGGGTGCTGTTGCCCCATTGCTGGGAAAAAAGGCGTCTGAAAGAGGGAACCGAATTGTGGGGGGTGGGAGCGGTACACTTTTGGGGGCTGGAGCTTTGCCCTCCTCCCCATTTTTGTCTTCTAAGAAGATGGAAAGAAAGAAATACAGAGAGATGAAAGAAAGAAAGAAAGAAAAGAGGGAGGGGGAAAAGAAAGTAGGGAGGCAGGGTCGGAGGGAGGGAGAGAGAGAAAGAAAAATGGAGGGAGGGAGAGAAAGAATGAAGGGAGGGAGGGAAAGAGAGGGAGAAAGAGAGGGAGAGAGGGGAAGAAAGGAGGGAGGGAGGGGGAGAGAGAAAGAAAGAAGGGAGGGAGGGAAAGAAAGAAGTGAGGGAGAGAGAGAAAGAAAGAAAGAAGCAAGGAAGGGAGGGAGAGAAAGAGGGAGGGAGGGAAAGAAAGGAGGGAGGGGAGAGAGAAAGGAAGAATGGAGGGAGGGAGGGAAAGAGGGAGGGAGGGAAAGAAAGGCGGGAGGGAGAGAGAGAAAGGGAGGGAGGGAGGGAAAGAAAGGACAGAGGGAGGGGGAGAGAAATAAAGAAGGGAGGGAGGGAGGGAAAGAGAGAAAGAAGGAAGGACGGAAAGAAAGAAAGAAAGAAAGAAAGAACAATTGTTTGACAGCAACTGCTGTCTTCCAAACCACCACTTTCAGCACAGGACTGAGCAGTATTCACCCCTAAGCCCCAAATATCTTATTTTGAACCTACTCCTTGCCAGGGTGCAAAAATGCAATTAGTTGCAGCGCAGGGGGAAAAAAAACCCTTCCAAATTTGCAAGCAGAAGATCAGTCGTTTCTCCAAACTGTTGGCCTGGTGATGGTTTCTTTACACAACACACACACACCCCCTCCTTGTGGCAGATACATTCAGTCGGGCAACAGGCCCTGTTGTGGTGCAACAAAAGCAGAAGCCACATCTGCTGCTCTTGGACGAGCTGACAAAAGGCAAAAGGCAGGAAATGAATTTACAGGGATTGATAAGCCCGGACGCCCTTTCCTGAGAGGAAGGGAGAAGCGTGAGCAGCAGCCGGAGGAGGAGGAGAGAATCCAAGCAATGGGAGGGTTGTGCCAAAAAGCCACAGCGAAGGCGGAAGCCCTTGGAACGAAGCAGCTGCAGGTCGTCCTCGATTTAAGCGACTGCAACCGGGAAACGGAATTCCTGTCGTTAAGCAAAGAGGTTGTGAAGGGAGACGAGACTGATTAGAATAGAATAGAACAGAACAGAACATAATAAAATTATTTATTGGCCAAGCGTGATTTGACACACAAGGAATTTGTCTTTGGTGCAGATGCTCTCAGTGTGCATAAAAGAAAATTAGAATAGAATAAAATTCTTTATTGGCCAAGTGTGATTTGACACACAATGAATTTGTCTTTGGTGCAGATGCTCTCAGTGTGCATAAAAGAACAAGAGACATTTGTCAATAATCACGAGGTACAACACTTAATGATTATCTATGTATCTATGTATCTATCATCTATCTATCATCTATCTATCTATCTATCTATCTATCTATCTATCATCTATCTATCTCTATCTATCATCTATCTATCATCTATCTATCATCTATCTATTATCTCTATCATCTATCTACCGTGTTTCCCCGAAAGTAAGACAGTGTCTTACTTTCTTTTTACCCCCAAAAGCCCCACCACGTCTTACTTTCGGGGTATGTCTTACATTGGAAAAAAATTGAAAGGGTCGCGTTCCCGAAGTCATCTCCCCAGAGTCCAGAAGGGCAGCCGCGGGACAGGAGCCTCGTGAGCCCTTTTCCAAGTTCAACCTCAGGGCTCCAAGCGGCGTGCACGCGTGGAGCCGCAGACGCGTGTCGGGGAAGCGTGTGTCTGGAAGGGAGGAGCCCGCTCTGCGCAGTTGGGCAGCCCCACCTGCCTGCCGGAAAGGAGGCGGGCGAAGGAGGGCGCAGCTCCGGCCGCTCGCCTCGGAGCCGGCCGGCCTCGCTGGCCACTTGCAGCCGAGCCTCGGCAGGACTCGGTTGCTGGGACGAGCGCGTTCGCTGCAAGCCGCCGCCCGCTCGGCTCGCTTTGGACCAGCGCCGTCCTTCGCTTTGCCAAGCCGGGCAAGAGGCGGTGGCGCCGCGGCGAGGCGAAGGCGAGGGGTGCGCGCGGAGCTTGGAAGCGACGTCATCGGGCTCCCCCCTGGCAATACCCCCGTGTTTCCCCGAAATTAAGACATATGTCTTACTTTCGGGGTACGGCTTATATTAGCCGACCCCCCCTGAAACCCCCGATACGTCTTACAATCGGGGGTGTCTTACTATCGGGGGAAACAGGGTATCTATCTATCTATCTATCTGTCTATCTGTCTATCTATCTGTCTATCTGTCTATCTATCTATCTATCTATCTATCTATCTATCTATCTATCGATCGATCGATCGATCTATCTATCTATCGATCTATCTATGTATCTATGTATCTATGTATCTATGTATCTATGTATCTATGTATCTATGTATCTATGTATCTATGTATCTATTTATCTATTTATCTATCTATCATCTATCTATCTATCTATCATCTATCTATCTATCTATCTATCTATCTATCATCTATCTATCTATCTATCTATCTATCTATCTATCTATCTATCGGATTTATTTGCTGAGTCTTTGCAATTATAAATCCCCCGTCAAAGATGTGGGGGAGAAATCAACCAGAAAGCTGCCAATAGAGCAATGAAATGGCGCAGCAAAACAACCCCACCTCGTGCCAACAAGCTTGAGCATTCGGGGCATGCCTGAAAAAATCTGGTTTTTTTAAAAATCCCTTTTTTTTTTGTTCTTCTGAGGATGGGGAGGTAGAGGTTGGAAGAACCTCTGCCCAATTCTAACTCGTCTGGCTGCCCTAACCGTTAGTTGCCATCTGTTTGATAAGGGACGGAAACCTAATTTATCCTCGCCCTGATTAAGTTATGCTCCATTAGACTGTCTCATTCCTCCTCCTCCACTCAGGGCAAAGCCTTGCGCCGGTGATAAAAAGCAGAAGACGACTTCAGAGAGACAGGCCCGTCCGCCGTTGTCATGGCAACGATGCCGACACATCGTGGGTGCTTCTGTCACTGTCGGAAGACAGAAGCGAGGGCCAACGTGGGGGCATAACTCAGAAGGATTCCCTCCTTGGCTGGTGGCAGCCTTTCTTGTCCTAAGCGAGGTCACTAATGCAGCGGTCCACATGGTTATGTGTAGACCACAGTGTATATTTTATTTATTTATTTATTTTGTCCAATACACAATGAGGGTTTTAGTGGGTATATATCTATATACACTGTTCTGTCTGGGTTCCCCCAGACCTCAACACCAACTGGAAAAAACAGCCAGACACTCTGGTAAAAGCAAAAGTACTTTATAGCTGGAAAAAATAAACACAGAGGAAAACCTGTTCTTCCCAACAGACAGGCTATAATACTTTACAGCAGAGTCCTGATGTCCAGACAATACAGCAAGCTTCTTGCTGGCACACCCACCCCAAGGTTTCAGTAGTCAAAGGCACAAACCAGGATTCCAAGACGCCAAAGTTCACAGCCAGGTCCCAAGACTCTCAAAGATAAAACTCCACAAGCCAGGAAGGGTGGGTCTGCCTTTAAGCCTTTCCAAAGAGCACCACACCCAAACCCAGCTGTTGCCTCTTTAATGTTGAAAGTACTTAGCCAATTTGTCCCTCTCGCTGTGTAGCTCTTCTCTGTCGCAGATCAATTATGGCTTGTGCATTTTCCTCTAAGGAATCCAGGCTGCTTGCTGGGGAGAGCTCCCTCTGGGGGGACTCTGGCTGTCCTCCCTCTTCTTCAGCCTGGGATTCCTCCTCCTCGTCTGCCTGCACCTCCTGTTCCTCATCCTCTCCCTCTGAGCTGGAAACCGACAGAAGATCAGCCGTTCCCTGAGGGGCCTCAGACGGAACCACAACAATACACATAGTAAAATACATGATGAAGGTTATAGAGGAGATACTCATAGTAAAATATATCTAAGAAATAATAGAAAAGAAGATATAGGAATAGAACATATCAATGAAAGAATAGAAGAAGAGATATAGGAATAGAAGGAAGGTATAGGAGATATAGGAGAGCAATAGGACAGGGGACAGAAGGCACTCTAGTGCACTTGTACTCGCCCCTTACTGACCTCTTAGGAATCTGGATAGGTCAACCGTAGATAATCGAAGGGTAAAGTGTTGGGGGTTTGGGGATGACACTACAGAGTCCGGTAATGAGTTCCACGCTTCGACAACTCGGTTACTGAAGTCATATTTTTTACAGTCAAGTTTGGAGCGGTTAATATTAAGTTTAAATCTGTTGTGTGCTCTTGTGTTGTTGTGGTTGAAGTTGAAGTAGTCGCTGACAGGCAGGACGTTGCAGCGTATGATCTTGTGGGCAATACTTAGATCTTGTTTAAGGCGTCTTAGTTCTAAACTTTCTAGGCCCAGGATTGAAAGTCTAGTCTCATAGGGTATTCTATTTTGAGTGGAGGAGTGAAGGGCTCTTCTGGTGAAGTATCTTTGGACGTTTTCAAGGGTGTTAATGTCTGAGATGCTCCCTAGGACACACCGTCTACCAGAAGAAGACACACACCAACCGCTACTTGAACGCAAAATCCCACCACCACCCTGCACAGATCAATTCCATAGCCAAGACCCTCATATCCAGAACCAAACGCCTAGCCGACAAAGACCACCTGGAACCTGAATTACACAGTCTCACAAATGTATTAATTTCCAATGGATTCCAAAGAGAGGCAATCAATAACTTAATCCAAAAAGAGACACCCCCCCCCAAGAACCAAGACACAGAACAGGACAATGGCATCGCCCTCCTCCCTTACATCAAAGGCACCACAGATAAAACCAGCAAAATTCTCCACAAACACAACATCAAGACAGCCTTTGGTACAGATTAAAAAAAATAGCCAACATCCTAAGAAACCCCAAAGACAATATCCAGCTAGAAAACCAGGGAGTTTATCAAATACCGTGTAAAAACTGCCCAGCCACATATATTGGACAAACTAACAGGAGAGTAAATGCACGTGTTGCAGAGCATAAGAATGCATTAAGGAAAAAAGAAAAAAAACTCCTCCCTTTTCCAACACTTCAAAACTACAGGACATGAAATTGATTTTGACAGTACTAAATGAATTTCCAAAACAGAACACTACAGCAAAAGAATAATCATGGAAGCCATCGAGATAGAAAAACATCCCCAAAATATGAACAAGCGGGATGATACCTCCCGCCTACCAGACATCTGGAAACCAGCCCTTATTAACAAACGTATCCCAGCCATAGAAACTGAAACCAGACTCAGAACACACATTGCAAAACAACCAAGTAGCCTGCAAGCTCCAACTACTCAGGATATCACCCCTAATCCACAATCATTAACTAATCATTAATTAAAAGCAGCTGTAATTGGATAAATGCTTCCATCTTTTAGATAAAATTTAGACCTTACCTTTCTTAATTTAGAAAGTTTATAGAAGAGTTAATGGAAACATGTCTCTGTTTATAGTTTGCTTTAGGGAAGAAAAAATAGTAGATTTTCATGTTGTGTTTTCCCCCATCATAGTAGCCTGCAGTTATATTTAAATGTTAATGGTTCAGGCTTATAACTGCCAATTGCCTGTTAAATGACCTCAGTTACATCAAGGACCCCAGGTGTTACCCCACTGACTCACCAGGAAGTTTCTACACAGCAGGCAATTGCTGAGCCATCAAACCTCACCCAGCCACCAGTATTTATAGAGGGAAGGCAACTCAGGTCTCGCTGTGTTCGCCCTAGAACAAGGACAGAAGCACCAGCCTGAAGATGACGAGTGGGACCTCGTCGAAACGTCGCCAGAAATTTCCAAATCCTACACGGGAAGAAACCCGAATATGCCAAGACTGTCATACCTGTACCCGTGAAAATTTACGAAAACATATATATATATTTCGGATAATGATATATTATTATTATTATTATTATTATTATTATTATTATTATTATTATCAATAATAATAATTATTATTATTATTATTATTACCGTGTTTTGTGTTGTGAGCCACCCTGAGTCTTCAGAGATGGGCAGCATACAAACAAATAAACAAACAAACAAACAAACAAACAAACAAACAAACAAACAAAATAAGAATAATAAGAATAGGAATCATCTGCAGGTGATTAACCTGGCTTGATGAGCCTTGGCAATAATAATAATAATAATAATAATAATAATAATAATAATAAATAATTAGATTTGTATGCCACCCTTATCCGAGGACTCGGAGCGGCTCACAACAAGTAAAAACATCAAATACAAATCCAATATTAAAACAGTTTTTAAAAGCCCCTATTAAAAAACGATCATTCAACCCAAGCACACCATATATAAAGTCAAGACAGCTAAGGATATATCAATTCCTCCATGCCTGGTGACATAGATGGGTTTTCAAAAGTTTACGAAAGGCAAGGAGGGTGGGGGCCGTTCTAATCTCTGGGGGGAGCTGATTCCAGAGTGCCGGGGCCACCACAGAGAAGGCTCTTCCCCTGGGTCCTGCCAGATGGCATTGTTTTGTCGACGGGACCCGGAGAAGGCCAACTCTGTGGGACCTAATCGGTCGCTGGGATTCGTGCGGCAGCAGGCAGTCCCGGAGGTATTCTGGTCGCCCCCCCCCATTTTCTGCAAATGGCTTTTAAAATATGGGGGAGCGCAAGGCAGGCCTGCTTTATCTAGTTGGATGAAGGGCAGGAAGGATCAGGTGATGGTTAGGGAGCATCTGCCAAGGTGGTTTGCATCCTGCTGCCCCTTACATTGTTTTCTGATGGATGCCACAGTATACAACTCCAATGTTTTGTTTCTCAGCTGTTTTGTTATCTGCGGGGCTGCTGTAGCTTTTCCATTCTGGCCGAGGGCTCTTTTGTCTTCTCAACAGCTTGTCAAGAGGTTGGCATGCTTGCTGCCATGGATATATATCCGCTTGGGCTGAAGCCTGGCCAGCCATTTGATTTAGGTCAATTGCTCTTTTTGACAGTGCAAACACACAGACATACACAAGAGAGAGAGAGAGACACTCAGACACCTCTGTGTCACTGTAAGGCCACACTTGGAATCCTGCATTCAGTTTTGGTCACAACGATGCAAAAAGGATGTTGAGACTCTAGAAAGTGTTCTGTCTGGGTGCCCCCAGACTTCAACACCAACTGGAAAAAGCAGCCAGACACGCTGGTAAAAGCAAAAGCACTTTATAGTTTGAAAAATAAACACAGAGAAAAACCTGTTCTTCCCAACAAGCAGGCTATGAGGCTTCACAGTAAAGTCCTGACGGCCAGACAATACAGCAGACTTCTTGCTGGCACACCCACCACTGTAGAGAATAAGACCCACACCTTTCCCCCCAAGGTTTCAGCCTTCAAGGCCACAAGTCAGAATCAGAGACGCCAAAGATCACAGCCAGGTCCCAGGACTCCCAAAGATAATACTCCACAAGCCAGGAAGGGTGGGTCTGCCTTTTCAGCCTTTTCAGAGAGCACCACACCCAAACCCAGCTGTTGCCTCTTTAGTCAAGCTATTCTCCAAAGCACCTGAGGGTAGAACAAGAAGCAATGGGTGGAAACTAAACAAAGAGAGAAGCAACTTAGAACTAAGGAGAAATTTCATGATTAGGGGACTAGAGGCTAAAACATATGAAGAACGATTGCAGGAACTGGGCATGGCTAGTTTAATGAAAAGAAGGACCAGGGGAGACATGATGGACCAGATTACCTCCAGAACCACCTGCTACCGCGCGAATCCCAGCGACCGATAAGGTCCCACAGAGTTGGCCTTCTCCGGGTCCCGTCGAGTAAACAATGTCGTTTGTCAGGCCCCAGGGAAAGAGCCTTCTCTGTGGCGGCCCCCGCCCTCTGGAACCAACTCCCCCCGGAGATTAGAACTGCCCCCACCCTCCCTGTCTTTCGTAAACTACTCGACTCATTTATACCGCCAGGCATGGGGGAGTTGAGATATTCCTTCCCCCTAGGCCATTACAAGTTATGCATGGTATGTTTGTATGTATGTTTGGTTTTATAATAGGGGTTTTAGTTGTTTTTTTATTGGATTGTCACATGCTGTTTTTATCATTGTTGTTAGCCGCCCCGAGTCTGCGGAGAGGGGCGGCATACAAATCCAATAAATTATTATTATTATTATTATTAATTATGATAGCAGTCTTCCAATATCTCAGTGGCTGCCACAAAGAAGGAGTCAACCTATTCTCCAAAGCACCTGAAGGCAGAACAAGAAGCAATGGGTGGAAACTAAACAAGGAGAGAAGCAACTTAGAACTAAGGAGAAATTTCCTGACAGTCAGAACGGTTGATCAGTGGAACGACTTGCCTCCAGAAGTTGTGAATGCTCCAACACTGGAAATATTTAAAAGAAGATATTGGATCATGGTGTAGGGTCTCCTGACTAAGCAGGGGGTTGGACTAGAAGACCTCCAAGGTCCCTTCCAACTCTGTTGCTGTTGTTATTATTATTCACTATGGTCTGGCTTCCTCCCAATGTCTCTTTCATTTTCAACCACAGCATAAAATAGGAAGCGGTGTGTGTGCCTGGGATCACAACTGTGGTTGTAAACTGCTTGGAGTCTTGTATAATTTTGTATTTATTTCTTCCGTCCTGTTTCTGTAGAGTATATTGGAGGCAGTGACCCTTTGAAAGCTCTGTATGTAACAAAATTTCAAGTTTTAATGCATGGTGAGGCCCCAGAATGGGGAGGGAATGGAGATTTTGCAGTATCCTTCCCCTGCTACCGCTACCAAGCCACAACCCCGGAACCGGTAGGGAAAATTTTGAATTTCAGCCCTGCTGTACATCTAAAAGCGATAAAGTTTGGTAGGGAAGGTTTGCCTATTTGCCGTTGACTCTAAAGTGTGCAATAGGGTTGATATTCCTGGAGGCGTCTGTAATATGGTAAATGATTTAGCTTTACTAGATAAATGGTCAAAGCAATGGAAACTGCAGTTTAATGTTTCCAAATGTAAAATAATGCACTTGGGGAAAAGGAATCCTCAATCTGAGTATTGTATTGGCAGTTATGTGTTAGCAAAAACTTCAGAAGAGAAGGATTTAGGGGTTGTGATTTCTGACAGTCTCAAAATGGGTGAACAGTGCCGTCAGGCGGTAGGGAAAGCAAGTAGGATGTTTGGCTGCATAGCTAGAGGTATAACAAGCAGGAAGAGGGAGATTGTGATCCCCTTATATAGAGCGCTGGTGAGACCACATTTGGAGTACTGTGTTCAGTTCTGGAGACCTCACCTACAAAAAGATATTGACAAAATTGAACGGGTCCAAAGACGGGCTACAAGAATTGTGGAAGGTCTTAAGCATAAAACGTATCAGGAAAGACTTAATGGACTCAATCTGTAGAGTCTGGAGGACAGAAGGAAAAGGGGGAACATGATCGAAACATTTAAATATATTAAAGGGTTAAATAAGGTTCAGGAGGGAAGTGTTTTTAATAGGAAAGTGAACCCAAGAACAAGGGGACACAATCTGAAGTTAGTTGGGGGAAAGATCAAAAGCAACGTGAGGAAATATTATTTTCCTGAAAGAGTAGTAGATCCTTGGAACAAACTTCCAGCAGACGTGGTTGGTAAATCCACAGTAACTGAATTTAAACATGCCTGGGATAAACATATATCCATCCTAAGATAAAATACAGAAAATAGTATAAGGGCAGACTAGATGGACCAGGAGGTCTTTTTCTGCTGTCAGTCTTCTATGTTTCTAAAGTTATTCTATGTCGCTCGATCTTGAAATGCATTGAGCCTTTTCTATAACAAGTCTTATTTAATCGGTAAAAACCCAAATCAAAAGTTCATCCCCCCAAAGCCAAGCACAAAATCCAGAAGTTTGGACAGTGTAAACTATTATGTAACAGTTTAAAAAAAGTTGATATAATTTTGTGTTAAGGCCTTATTCTCCCGAACCAAAGAAAGTCGGAAGTCAACACCTTTTCTTTCCTTATTTTTCATATTCTTTGTTTTTTTTAAAATTATTATTATTGTTTTCTTTGCATGCTACATTGTGGGTAGTTTCAGAACCTTGGAAAGCTCCAAACCTAAAAAGTTGCTCCCTTTGTAAATCTGTTTAGTGACGATTCAAACTTATGACCTTCTTGTAGTGGTGGATTTAATTTTGCCTGGTGGGTTTGATTTGGGAGATTTTCCATGGCAAATTTTCAATTGGCCATTGCTCGGTGGACTAATGTTGGTCTGCTTGTGGCTGGACTTAATTGGGAAAAGTTCTGGGGTTTTGGTCCAGGGAGTTGGAGAATATTAATAAAGTCCCTGTGTATGTGTGTGCGCAGAACACCAAAATGACATGGACCAATCACTGCAGTGATAGAAATATCCTTTCCTCTTGCATCTATCTAAGTATCTCTCTCTCTGTCCATCATCTCCTTTAATCTCTTTTCCATTCCATCCATCATTTCCATTTTTTTTCCATCTCTCTATCTCCATCTATCCATCCTCTCTCCCTTCTCTTTCCATCCATCCAGGTTTTTTTATTTTTAAATTTCTCATCTTTTATATCTATAGAGATTCTCAAGCTATCCAGGTTATGGTTGTTCCAAAGATGGGGGGGGGTTTTCCAGGAGGCAATTGTACTTTCTTGGGTTTTTTTCTTCTTTGAAGACGTTTCGCTTCTCATTCAAGCAGCTTCCTCAGCTCTGACTGGGAGGAACCACTCATTCGTCACCCAGCCAGAGCTGAAGAAGTTTGTCTTCAAAAAACAAACAAACCCCAAGGAAATCCCATTGCCTTCTGAGCCCCTTTGGAACTCTCGTCTTTTATCTATTCATCTTTCATATCCCCATCCTTCTCTTCAATCTCTCTTATCTCCATCCATCTATTTATCCATCACATCTACAGGAAGTCCTGAAGCATAGAAAATTGGCGGAAGAAAAAGACCTCATGGTCCATCTAGTCTGCCCTTAAACTATTTCCTGTGTTTTATCTTAGGATGGATCTATGTTTATCCCAGGCATGTTTAAATTCAGTGACTGTGGATTGACAAACCACGTCTGCTGGAAGTTTGTTCCAAGCATCTACTACTCTATCAGTCAAATAATATTTTCTCATGTTGCTTTTGATCTTTCCCCCAACTAACCTCAGATTGTGGCCCCTTGTTCTTGGGTTCACTTTCCTTTTAAAAACACTTCTCTCCGGAATCTTATTTAACTCATTAACATGTTAAAACTCATGACATATTAAGAAAAGCCCTGCTGAATCGGGCCAAAGCCCATCGAGTCCAGCATTCTGTGTCCCACACTGGCCCACCAATTGTCTATGGGGATCTTGAGCAGAAAGAGAAGGCAAAACTCTCCCTTTCCCTTGACTCCCAATAAATGGAACCCAAGGGAATCCTGCCTGCCTCAACTCAAAGAAAGCTCAGAGCTCCAAGGAGAGAAAGGGAGCGATGGAGGAAGGGAGGAAAGATGGATCACTAACGATACTAGCTAGTTGGACCAAGAAGGAAGGAAGGAAGGAAGGAAGGAAGGAAGGAAGGAAGGAAGGGTGAAAGACAGAGAGAACGTAAGAACCTAAGAAGAGCCATGCCGAATGGGGCCAAAGCCCATCGAGTCCAGCATTGTGTCACCCAGTGACCCACCAATTGTCCATGGGGATCTTTCTCTCCCTTTCCCTTGACCCCCAACAAATGGGACCTAAAGGAACCCTGCCTGCCTCAACCAACATAGAGGCGGCACTTGGTCATCCATTTCAATAACCAATTATATTTTTCAAGTTATTTTTTTCACAAGTGAGTTGTTAACAAGATTAGTTCAGTCCAGGTGTTATTGTTTTTTTTAAAGCAAATTACTTACCTTTGAAACAGCTAATAAACCTCACTTACGCTGTGTTTTGTTTGGTCAATCAGACTTCAGCTAACCCCTTTTGCTGTTTCTGTCATCATATCTCCTTAAGACTTTTTCTCTCGCTTTCAGTGGTTTCCACCCAGAACATCGGAGTATCTTACATTACAAAAGGTAAAATAAAATAAATAAAACTCAACATGGCTGCATTTAAAGCCAGGCGTGCAAATTTTGTTCCGTATTAAAAGCACGCACGCTCCGATGCAAAACAAAAACGTAGAAGATGGTTAACATCTAGCGACATGTTGTGAATTACAAAGCTTGGCCTGTTCTTGATTCTTTCCTGAAATCTGAATTTTCAGCCCAGTCGTGGCAAATTCCTGGTGCACTTTTAAGGTTCTCATTTTGACCCAAATCAATAAAAAACAAAACAAATGCAGCAAAACAAAGATAATTTTTCCCCCTCCAGTTTTTCTTTTTTCTGTACATTTCTTTCCAGCAAACATTTTCATTTTATTTTGGTTCCCAATAGAGAAAGCCACAACAGAGGAGGACCTAGTGATTAATTTAATGAAAAGGAGGGGATCCTCAAGATGGCTAACGTTCTATGGAAACAAACAACAACCCCAAAACGTTCACACCCAAAAAAAGGGGTGTTTTTCCCCCCCGACATCATTTTTCTTCTTGGCGCGCAGAAACAAAAATCTCAAAAGGTCCAAAATGAAACAAACAACAGAAAAAGGCACATTTACAAGCTCAGTAAAGGTTTTTTCCCCTCCGAATTTGGTCACACTTTCATCCAGTTGCAAACAAGCTTGGGTTGACCCCCCCCCCCAATGACACAACCTTTGCACAAGCTGTTGGAAGTGAGAAATGACACAACAGGTTAGGCCATGTAACACCTTCGAGAGGAGGAGGAAGAAGAAGAGCTGCAACCAAGGAGACAAAAATAATTTTTAGAAAAAAGATACAGGGACATGATTCCATTTAAACCTTGAACCGCAACTTAAGGAGAACACACGCACGCCTTAACCGACATGCTAAAAATGAGTCCTTTCTTTGGAGACATCACTCAGAAGACACCCCAGAGTTCAGGTTTCATCCTTTTAACCCTCCTAGAGCTAGTGGCAGTTGTGATGGAGGGGAAAACGCACAACTCGACAACAGGCCAAATAGAGGGATAAACCTCCTGACGGGAGAAGGAAGCTGGAAGTTAAGAGATTAAGGTCGATATCCACAGGAGCTCTGGAAAAAGGAGGAAAAATAAATAAATAAAACAGGGTTTGTTCAGCAGCAGGAAACAAACCCAAGAAAGATCTAGGGAGCTGAACAATTTCTTGAAAGAGTTTTAACAGATAGGGAAAAGATTTTTCAAGTGAGACGAGTAGATTTACACAGCTTGGAATCAAACTAACGTTAAGAAGGAACATATTTTCTCGTTAACAACTTAACACTTGTTGAAGTCAACATGCTGGCCAAGTTATGACAATCGTAGGAAGCCTGGGTGGGTAGGTGTTTGGGGAGTTTGGTGTAACGAAAACCATGATGCTGGGAACAAGCACAGCCAAACAGTTTTCCTTCACTCTTCAAGCAAGCAAATAAAACGGCAGATTTGTAGGTCAAACCCAAGCATGTGGCCAAAGAATGCAGATGTCGGCTTAAAAATGGGATCCCAGGAACAGGGCTTGGAAAAGAGATCTAGATTCAAAAATGTATTTATTTTATTTATTTATTTATTAGATTTGTATGCCGCACCTCTCCGTGGACTCGGGGCGGCTCACAACACAATAAAACAATTCATAACAAATCTAATAATATACAATTTAAAAGTTAAAAAAACCCATTTTTAAGCAGACATACCTACAAACATACCATACATAAATTATATAGGCCTCGGGGGAGATATCTCAGTTCCCCCATGCCTGACGACAAAGGTGGGTTTTGAGGAGTTTACGAAAGGCAAGGAGGGTAGGGGCAGTTCTAATCTCTGGGGGAAGCTGGTTCCAGAGAGTCGGGGCCGCCACAGAGAAGGCTCTTCCCCTGGGGCCTGCCAACCAACATTGTTTAGTTGACGGGACCTGGAGAAGGCCGACTCTGTGGGACCTAACTGGTCGCTGGGATTCGTGCAGCAGAAGGCAGTCCCGGAGATATTCTGGTCCGATGCCATGAAGGGCTTTATAGCTCATAACCGACACTTTGAATTGTGCCCGGAAGTTGATCGGCAACCAATGCAGACTGCGGAGTGTTGGTGTGACATGGGGGAGGAAAAGAATCAAGAGAGACCCACATCCCAGCAATTCTTCTGGAGTTCACAGAGAGATCCCAAAACATTTAAGGAATTTCCAATGTGTGCAACTGCAGATGTTCCACTCCATCTTTTGTGCTCAAAATTCAGATCTCTCCACTTCCTGTTTGTTTGCCATCACTGTGCAACCTACTATGGTCTGCTGAGCCAGGATTCCTAGCTTCACACAGCTTCTAAAAATGGCTCCAAAAGGCAGCTAAAGCTTTCTCTTCTTCTTTCTCCTTCTCTTTCCTTGGCCGACGAAAGTCTCCGTCTTTTAACAGTGGTGGAAGATGATTGTAAAACAAGGCCCGCATGGAAGAGACAAAATCCCACAATCCCACAAAACCAGGCAGAATCAGGAAGAGTTTTTTTAATTACCAAAATGGTCTGAGGGGCCAGGGGGAAAGCAAAAATGATACAAACCAGAGAAAAGAGGCGGAGGAAAATGGATCATGAAAGGAAAGGAGAGAGGGGAACTTAGAGAGGGAACGCTTGATCTTTAGTAAAAGTAGTGTCTCAAATTCTCCAGGCACGACTCTTAAGCCGTGCGGGGAAAAAAAAGCCACTCGGATTTTCTTTCTTTCTTTAAAAAACAAAACAAATTATTTTCTTGTCCAGGCAGAAGAAGAAACTAAAGTATCTTGAGCTCGTCCTCGCTGCGCTCTTCCTTCCCCTCGCCAATGCCCAGTGGTGAAGTTCGCAAACTTGGTTTTCTTTAGAAATTTTAAAAAAACAAACAAAAAACCACGGTTATAAAATGAATCGGCTGGCCTATTTTCACTTGGCACAAGGAGGCATGCAAAAGCTCAAAAGTGCTGAATAAATAGCAAGGGTTGGGGGGGGGTTCCTTTGTTTGGCAACAACGAAAAAAAAAATATACGGGTTATTTCCCGACGGCTAAAAAAAAAGAAAGAAAGCGGGAGAGGCCACCGAAGTGAAATCTAGGTGTGCGCGTTTCCGCCTCGGGTGGCATGGAACTGGCACTACAAGCTAGGGTATTGTGTGTGTGTGTATGTGTGTTTGCAGGTTTTGCTTTGAAACGATTTCAGAGGGAAGGTCCGTCTTCCTTTGAGGATCGCAAGTTTGGCTCAGGCCGAAGTCCATAGCAGCGTCGAACGCGCCTCCTCCGGAAGCGTCAGGCCGGCCATTCTCAGCTTGCGGGAGTGCAATTCCCAGGCGGAACTTCATTCAGTCCGAAGGATCATGGGAGGATGCTCGCTGTCCTCGTCGAGTCGCAGAGCGCTGAGGTCGTCCTCCAGGCAAACGCCACCAACTGCCCCCAGATCTTCGTTGTAGACTTGAAGGGAGATGGGGGAAAAGAAAGAAAGCAAGATTTACAAATGGGCAGAAATGGGACAAAATGACCCTGGAAAACAAAGGGTACAAATAGCAAAGAATTCGATGAGATATGGGAAAAATTGATATAAATGGATGGAGGAAAGAAAAGGGTAAAATGACACAATGTAACGGTTGTACAGTGGTACCTCTACCTACGAACGCCTCTACTTATGAACTTTTCTAGCTATGAACCGGGTGTTCAAGATTTTTTTGCCTCTTCTCACAAACCATTTTCCACTTACGAACCGGAGCCTACAAAACTGTAATCGGAAAAGGCAGGGAGAAGCCTCCGTGGGGCTTCTCTAGGAATCTCCTGGGATGAAACAGGGCCAGAAAAGACAGAGAGAAGCCTCTGTGGGGCCTCTCTAGGAATCTCCTGGGAGGAAACAGGGCCAGAAAAGGCAGGGAGAAGCCTCCGTGGGGCTTCTCTAGGAATCTCCTGGGATGAAACAGGGCCAGAAAAGACAGAGAGAAGCCTCTGTGGGGCCTCTCTAGGAATCTCCTGGGAGGAAACAGGGCCAGAAAAGGCAGGGAGAAGCCTCCGTGGGGCTTCTCTAGGAATCTCCTGGGATGAAACAGGGCCAGAAAAGACAGGGAGAAGCCTCTGTGGGGCCTCTCTAGGAATCTCCTGGGAGGAAACAGGGCCGGAAAAGGCAGGGAGAAGCCTCCGTGGGGCTTCTCTAGGAATCTCCTGGGATGAAACAGGGCCAGAAAAGACAGGGAGAAGCCTCTGTGGTACCTCTCTAGGAATCTCCTGGGAGGAAACAGGGCCAGAAAAGGCAGGGAGAAGCCTCTGTGGGGCCTCTCTAGGAATCTCCTGGGAGGAAACAGGGCCGGAAAAGGCAGGGAGAAGCCTCTGTGGGGCCTCTCTAGGAATCTCCTGGGATGAAACAGGGCCAGAAAAGGTGGGGAGAAGCCTCCGTGGGGCCTCGCTAGGAATCTCCTGGGAGGAAACAGGGCCAGAAAAGGTGGGGAGAAGCCTATGTGGGGCCTCTCTAGGAATCTCCTGGGAGGAAACAGGGCTGGAAAAGGTGGGGAGAAGCCTCCGTGGCACCTCTCTAAGAATCTCCTGGGAGGAAACAGGGCCTCCATCCTTCCTGTGGTTTACCCAATCGCATGCATTATTTGCTTTTACATTAATTCCTATGGGAAAAATTGCTTTTTCTTACGAACTTTTCTTCTTACGAACCCGGTCACGGAATGAATTAAGTTTGTAAGTAGAGGTACCTCAACACATACGGGAACATAAATTCATACGGGCCTATTAAGTTATAGGGAGGACATTCTCCCTGGCGGGCCCCAGGGAAAGAGCCTTCTCTGTGGCAGCCCCGGCCCTCTGGAATCAACTCCCCCTGGAGATTAGAACTGCCCCCACACTCCTCGTCTTTCGTAAATTACTCAAGACCCATCTATACCGCCAGGCATGGGGGAGTTGAGACACCTTTCCCCCAGGCTTTTTTTTATATTTATGTTTGGTTATGTATATGTTGTTTGCTTTTTTAAATATGTTAGGGTTTTATGTGCTTTTTAACATTAAATTTGTTTTCGCTGGAATATTGTTTTTATTACTGTTGTGAGCTGCACACAAATAAATTGAATTGAATTGAATTGATTGGGGTTCCTGCAAACCTCTCAGTCTACAGTGGAAGGTTTCTGTGTGGTTCTTACCATGTCTTGTGGGCGAAGAAGGCATATAAGCAGCACCTCTGGTCACAGCGGCGCTGTAGGTCTGTGCTACCAATGGTCTGTCGTGAGAGGCAGATTCGAGGATTTCATTGGCTGGCTCCATGCTGCCATCCAACCTATGGAAAAAGAGAAGGATATCTCATCCGGCATTGCCCAGTGGCCTCCACCGACACAGCCAGATGTTCAGCAGGAAATCCCAGTGATGCTGGCAGGAAACCAGATTTATGAGCTGCAGTGGTGCACTGGTTCGAGTGCAGCACTGCAGGCTGCTTCTGGACACTGCCGGCTGCTTGCAATTTGGCAGTTCAACCCTCACCAGGCTCCAGCTCGATTCAGCCTTCCGTCCTTCCAAGGTGGGTAAAATGAGGACCCAGATTATTGGAGGCGAGGGGCTGACTCTGTAAACAGCTTAGAGAGGGCTGTAAACATAGAAACATAGATGTCTGATGGCAGAAAAAGACCTCATGGTCCATCTAGTCTGCCCTTATACTATTTTCTGTATTTTATCTTACAATGGATCTATGTTTATCCCAGGCATGCTTAAATTCAGTTACTGTGGATTTATCTACCACATCTGCTGGAAGTTTGTTCCAAGGATCTACTACTCTTCCAGTAAAATAATATTTTCTCACGTTGCTTCTGATCTTTCCCCCAACTCACCTCAGATTGTGCCCCCTTGTTCTTGTGTCCACTTTCCTATTAAAAACACTTCCCTCCTGGACCTTATTTAACCCTTTAATATATTTAAATGTTTCGATCATGTCCCCCCTTTTCCTTCTGTCCTTGAGACTATACAGATTGAGTTCATTAAGTCTTTCCTGATCAGTTTTATGCTTAAGACCTTCCACCATTTTTGTAGCCCGCCCTTGGACCTGTTCAATTTTGTCAATATCTTTTTGTAGGTGAGGTCTCCAGAACTGAACACAGTATTCCAAATGTGGTCTCACCAGCACTCTATATAGCGGGATCATAATCTCCCTCTTCCTGCTTGTTATACCTCTAGCTATGCAGCCAAGCATCCTACTTGCTTTCCCTACCGCCTGACTGAAAGCACCGTGAAGCAGCGTTTAAGTTCTATTGCTATTTATTTCAGGTCCAAAACTCCTCAAACAGCGTCTAGTTTTAATCACTTGACGCGCCAACAATAGTCAGCCATCCTACGGACATCCCATCTACCTTGATCCCGTCCCTCCATGACCTTCAAATCTTGGTGGAATCGCTCACCCTGCTTATCATTGACTGCACCAAGATTTTCCAGGAAGTTATAGCAAGATGGCTATGTAAAAAAATGCAATTTGATGCTCATGTTGCCTAATTAACTATATTATATATATATAAGGTGTAAAGAAAAAAACCTGACTTGGTAGGAGAAAACTAATTACGGTTTTAAAACCAGCATGCCTAATTAGCTATAAAAAAGCTCATAAATCATAGAAACATAGAAGACTGACGGCAGAAAAAGACCTCATGGTCCATCTAGTCTGCCCTTATACTATTTCCTGTGTTTTATCTTACAATGGATATATGTTTATCCCAGGCATGTTTAAATTCAGTTACTGTGGATTTACCAACCACGTCTGCTGGAAGTTTGTTCCAAGGATCTACTACTCTTTCAGTGAAATAATATTTCCTCACGTTGCTTTTGATCTTTCCCCCAGCTAACTTCAGATTGTGTCCCCTTGTTCTTGTGTTAACTTTCCTATTAAAAATTCAAATCAAACTCAATGGAAATTGTGTTACAAATTGTTCCCCAGAGTTTTTAAAGGGGCATCGTGTAACGGATCCAAATTTATGAAGTTTCTTTTTTTCAGCAGGTAAGTGAATGCCACAGCCGTTAAGCCATCCACAAAATGGCCCCTTTTTTTTGTCGTAACTCGAGAACCACGTCTACCGGTTTTCAGACACGACTGGATAACTTTCAAGAAAACACACGCTCAAATCTTATTCTTTGCTATCATCCAAGACCAATTCAACAGTGTTAGATTCTCTGTGAACCAAAACCTACCATATTTTTCGGAGAATAAGATGCACCATTTTCTTCCCTAAAAGAGGCTGAAAATTCAGGTGAGTCTTATACTCTGAATGCAGCTTTTTTTCGAAGCTTTCCCCGCTCCCCCAGCCCTAACTAGGTGCTAACGATCTTCCCATCTCTTATCTTGCAGGTTCTTTCATTGTTACTGTCTGCGAAGAATGTTTTCCAAGCCCTAAGTCTTTGCAGTTTTTTCCCCCCATTGGTCTAACTTGCTCTGAATAAGTTTCTTTCCAGATGCTAATGATGACTCTAAAGTGTGCAATAGGGTTGATATTCCTGGAGGGGTCTGTAATGTGGTAAATGATTTAGCTTTACTAGATAAATGGTCAAAGCAATGGAAACTGCAGTTTAATGTTTCCAAATGTAAAATAATGCACTTGGGGAAAAGGAATCCTCAATCTGAGTATTGCATTGGCAGTTCTGTGTTAGCAAACACTTCAGAAGAGAAGGATTTAGGGGTAGTGATTTCTGACAGTCTCAAAATGGGTGAGCAGTGTGGTCGGGCGGTAGGGAAAGCAAGTAGGATGCTTGGCTGCATAGCTAGAGGTATAACAAGCAGGAAGAGGGAGATTGTGATCCCGCTATATAGAGCGCTGGTGAGACCACATTTGGAATACTGTGTTCAGTTCTGGAGACCTCACCTACAAAAAGATATTGACAAAATTGAACGGGTCCAAAGACGGGCTACAAGAATGGTGGAAGGTCTTAAGCATAAAACGTATCAGGAAAGACTTCATGAACTCAATCTGTATAGTCTGGAGGACAGAAGGAAAAGGGGGGACATGATCGAAACATTTAAATATGTGAAAGGGTTAAATAAGGTTCAGGAGGGAAGTGTTTTTAATAGGAAAGTGAACACAAGAACAAGGGGACACAATCTGAAGTTAGTTGGGGGAAAGATCAAAGGCGACTTGAGAAAATATTATTTTACTGAAAGAGTAGTAGATCCTTGGAACAAACTTCCAGCAGAGGTGGTTGGTAAATCCACAGTAACTGAATTTAAACATGCCTGGGATAAACATAGATCCATTGTAAGATAAAATACAGGAAATAGTGTAAGGGCAGACTAGATGGACCATGAGGTCTTTTTCTGCCGTCAGTCTTCTATGTTTCTATCTTATACTCCAAAAAATACGATACTTGGGTACTCTGGGTTCAGGACCAACCCTCAAAAGAAGAATTATGTGCAAAGGGGGAAGAGACAGCGAGAGGGAGGACTCACTTGTGCTGTTTCATCAATGTGCATTCACCCCCTTCCTGGGGGTCCAAATTGTACATGTAGAGATACCCGTCGGCAGCTGCTACCAACAGTCGGGGAATTTTCTGAATTCTAGAAGGAAACAATAAGCTTCGTCAGCTAAGCACTGATAATGCGACCTAGGTTGGTCATGAAACGTCTTGCAAGAAAGGCAACAAGTTCAGGGAGCGCCAAAGTCCCCACAATTCATCGGCTTCCGAGGGAAGGTCTGCCTATTCACAGGTCTTGAAGCAGGGAGTGATAGAAACCCCCCTTCGGCCCCAATTGTTCATCCTATCGGGTCAACTGGAGGAAATGCAGATGCTTCGTTCAGTGCAGCACTGAATTCAATTGCTGAATCGGAGTGACACCATTTGGAGGCAAATGGTCTCCACATCCTTTTGCATCTATGTGCAGAGGGGGTCTGCAGGGGAGGGGGAGGACAACGACTTGGGGATCCATGGTCCTCTCTGAGCTTGGTTGCTTTCTTGAAGACATCTCATGACTCAACGGGATAACTTCATCAGTTTTAGAAGGGGGTGGGATTTGCAGAAGGGAAGAGGGGGAGGAAGAGGAGGAAGAGGAGGAGGAGGAAGGAAAGGAGGAGGACCAGGGGATCCATGGTCCTCTCTGAGCTTGGTTGCTTTCTTGAAGACATCTCATGACTCAACGGGATAACTTCATCAGTTTTAGAAGGGTGGGATTTGCAGGAGGAGGAGGAGGAGGAGAAAGAGGAGGTGGAGGACCAGGGGATCCATGGTCCTCTCTGAGCTTGGTTGCTTTCTTGAAGACATCTCATGACTCAACGGGATAACTTCATCAGTTTTAGAAGGGGGTGGGATTTGCAGAAGGGAGGAGGAGGAGGAAGAGGAGGAAGAGGAGGAGGAAGGAAAGGAGGAGGACCAGGGGATCCATGGTCCTCTCTGAGCTTGGTTGCTTTCTTGAAGACATCTCATGACTCAATGGGATAACTTCATCAGTTTTAGAAGGGAGTGGGATTTGCAGAAGGGAGGAGGAGGAGGAAGAGGAGGAAGAGGAGGAGGAAGGAAAGGAGGAGGACCAGAGGATCCATGGTCCTCTCTGAGCTTGGTTGCTTTCTTGAAGACATCTCATGACTCAACGGGATAACTTCATCAGTTTTAGAAGGGAGTGGGATTTGCAGAAGGGAGGAGGAGGAGGAAGAGGAGGAGGAAGGAAAGGAGGAGGACCAGAGGATCCATGGTCCTCTCTGAGCTTGGTTGCTTTCTTGAAGACATCTCATGACTCAACGGGATAACTTCATCAGTTTTAGAAGGGAGTGGGATTTGCAGAAGGGAGGAGGAGGAGGAAGAGGAGGAAGAGGAGGAGGAAGGAAAGGAGGAGGACCAGAGGATCCATGGTCCTCTCTGAGCTTGGTTGCTTTCTTGAAGACATCTCATGACTCAATGGGATAACTTCATCAGTTTTAGAAGGGAGTGGGATTTGCAGAAGGGAGGAGGAGGAGGAAGAGGAGGAGGAGGAAGAGGGGGAGGAAGGAAAAGAGGAGGACCAGGTGATCCATGGTCCTCTCTGAGCTTGGTTGCTTTCTTGAAGACATCTCATGACTCAACGGGATAACTTCATCAGTTTTAGAAGGGAGTGGGATTTGCAGAAGGGAGGAGGAGGAGGAAGAGGAGGAGGAGGAAGAGGGGGAGGAAGGAAAAGAGGAGGACCAGGTGATCCATGGTCCTCTCTGAGCTTGGTTGCTTTCTTGAAGACATCTCATGACTCAATGGGATAACTTCATCAGTTTTAGAAGGGAGTGGGATTTGCAGAAGGGAGGAGGAGGAGGAAGAGGAGGAGGAGGAAGAGGGGGAGGAAGGAAAAGAGGAGGACCAGGTGATCCATGGTCCTCTCTGAGCTTGGTTGCTTTCTTGAAGACATCTCATGACTCAATGGGATAACTTCATCAGTTTTAGAAGGGAGTGGGATTTGCAGAAGGGAGGAGGAGGAGGAAGAGGAGGAGGAGGAAGAGGGGGAGGAAGGAAAAGAGGAGGACCAGGTGATCCATGGTCCTCTCTGAGCTTGGTTGCTTTCTTGAAGACATCTCATGACTCAACGGGATAACTTCATCAGTTTTAGAAGGGAGTGGGATTTGCAGAAGGGAGGAGGAGGAGGAAGAGGAGGAGGAGGAAGAGGGGGAGGAAGGAAAAGAGGAGGACCAGGTGATCCATGGTCCTCTCTGAGCTTGGTTGCTTTCTTGAAGACATCTCATGACTCAACGGGATAACTTCATCAGTTTTAGAAGGGTGGGATTTGCAGGAGGAGGAGGAGGAGAAAGAGGAGGTGGAGGACCAGGGGATCCATGGTCCTCTCTGAGCTTGGTAGTTTTCTTGAAGACATCTCATGAACCAACTCTGCAATATTAGCAGTACAGAAGGGAGTGGGTTTTGATGTTTGTGGGGAAGAGGAGGAGGAGGAAGACTCTTAAGGCCAAATAACTATGACCAACACTGCCCAGTTGTCAACCTGGAATCCCCTCGAGACGCTCCATCCGCCTCCCTCTACACCTTAGGAAGCTACTCCTCCTCCCCCCGTCTGAAAATCCCACTCCCTTCTAACACTGATGAAGTTACCCAGTGGGAGCCCGAGACCTCTCCTGCCGTGCCGCTACTCACGTGGCCAAGGCGCAGATGTTTCTGTGCCCGCAGAAGGGGAGCCGGACCGTTGCGAAGGCTCGGCCTTGGTTGAACATTTCGGTCACCTGGGCAGGCAGGTAGTTTGGGAACGTCCGAATGGTCTCCACAAAGTACCCTGTCCAGGTGGTGGGTTCCTCTTGAGGTCTGGGAAGGAGGGAAAGAGGGAAGCGAGAGGGTCTTCAAAACTATCCCCTTAAGAACGTGACTGTCCATCCAAGGAGCTTAAAGTCAATTCAGCCGCTTCCCTTCAGTTGCCCCTGGTTGAAGCGAACTCAGGGATCGCCCCCCTCCCCTCCCCAAACTTACTTCTCTTTCACAGTCTCCAGTTTGAAAATGTGCACTGTTTCTGTGTTACTGGAAGCCGAGAGGAACATGCCGTCCATGCTGAAGGCCAACGAAGAGATGCTGACACACCTGGAGGAAGGGAGCAAAGGGAAGGTGGGTCAACCATAGTGAAGAAGGTGTCAAGGTTCCAGGTGCAGTGGTACCTCGTCTTACGAACTTAATCGGTTCTGGGACGAGGTTCGTAAGGTGAAAGGTCCGGAAGACGAAACAATGTTTCCCATAGGAATCAATGGAAAAGCGATTAATGCGTGCAAGCCCAAAATTCACCCCTTTTGCCAGCGGAAGCACCCGTTTTTGCGCTGCTGGGATTCCCCCGAGGCTCCCCTCCCTGGGAAACCCCACCTCCGGAAAGAAAGAAAGGAAGGAAGGAAGGAAGGAGAGAGAGAAAGAAAGAGTGAGAGAGAAAGAAAGAAGGAAGCAAGGAGAGAGAGAAAGAGAGAGTGGAGGAAGGGAGGAGAAAGAAAGAAAAAAGAGGAAGGAAGGAAGGAGAAAGAAGGAAAAATATAGAAAAAAAGAAAGAAAGGAAAGAAGGAAGGAGAGAGAGAAAGAAAGAGTGAGAAAGAAAGAAGGAAGCAAGGAGAGAGAAAGAGAGAGAGAAGGAAGGAAGGAAAGAAGGAAGGAGAAAGAAAGAAAAAGGAGGAAGGAAGAAGAAAGAAGGAAAAATATAGAAAGAAAGAAGGAAGGAAGGAGAGAAAGAAAGAGTGAGAAAGAAAGAAGGAAGCAAGGAGCGAGAGAGAGAGAAGGAAGGAAGGAGAAAGAAAGAAAAAGGTGGAAGGAAGGAGAAGAAAGAAGGAAAAATATAGAAAAAAAGAAAGAAAGGAAAGGGAGAAAGAAAGAGTGAGAGAAAGAAAGAAGGAAGCAAGGAGAGAGAAAGAGATAGAGAAGGAAGGAAGGAAGGAAGGAAGGAAGGAAGGAAGGAAGGAAGGAAGGAAGGAAAGGTGGGAAGGCATGTATTGATGAAACATTCAGAGACAGAACAGTTCAAGCAGCTTCAAATCTCCCCCCAATCTTTAGATTGCAATCACACAATCACCTCTTCATGCCCCTTCGGAATTCAAAGAGCTTCTGCCCCTCTGGAATGGAAAATACCCGGATCACCGTGCCCTGCGGGAGAAAGAAATCCACCTTGTAAAGCCATTTTCTCAATGTGACTTCTTGCTTTCTCTGCCTGTCTGGTTCACTTGGGAACCTCTCGGAATCCACTCAAGTCCCGTCCCTCCCCTGTTAAGATATTGATGAACTGGGAGAGCCCATGGTAACAAGGTCAGCTAATGAATAGGCCTAGCAACCGGTCAGCCAATGGGAGCTCACCACTTCTGCGTCTGTGCAGAGAATCAAAACTGAAAAACTTAAGCCTAAGGCTGGGCGTGGCTCAGTCCACTCTGCTCTCTCTCCACTCTGAACTCTGCTGAAATGCAACTAACTGTTCTCTGCTGTCTGTAACTGCTTGATGAAGAACTCTGCTAATAAAAACGTAAGAACATAAGAAGAGCCCTGCTGAATTGGGCCACAGCCCATGGAGTCCAGCATTCTGTGTCACACAGTGGCCTACCAATAATGGGGATCTTGAGCAGAAAGAGAAGGCAAGACCCTCCCTTTCTCTTGACCACCAACAAATGGGATCCAAGGGAACCCTGCCTGCTTCAACCAACACAGAGGTGGCACATGGACAGCCGTTTCAATAACCACCAATACACTGGGCATCCATGAATCTGTCCAATCCTCCCTTGAAGCTATTCAGGCTGACAGCTGTCACGACCTCTTCTGGAAGTGAATTCCATAAACCAAGGACCCTCTGGGTGAAGAAATATTTCCCTTGATTTGTCCTCACTTTCTTACCTATGAGCTTTGGAGAAGGCCCCCTCGTCCTAGTATTATGTGATAGAGAAAAGAATTTTTCTCTACCCACCTTTCTATCCCATGCATGATTTTATACACTTCGATCAAGTCACCCCTGAAACGCCGTCTTTCAAGGCTGAAGAGACCAAGGTGTTGCAACCTGGTTTCATAAGGGAGATGATCCATTTCCTTGATCATTCTTGTTGCCCTGTTTTGCACCTTTTCCAGTTCCATTATATCCTCCTTGAGGTGCGGTGACCAGAACTGCACACAGCACTCTAAGTGTGGTCTCACCATCGATTTGTACAGAGGCAACACAACACTTGCCGACTTGTTTTTGATTCCTTTCCTAATCATAGCAAGCATGGAATTTGCTTTTTTTTTTTACTACTGCTGCGCACTGGGTTGACATCTTCATTGTCCACCAAAACCCCAAGATCCCTTTCTTGGGTTGTCTCATAAAGCTTGGTCCCCATTATTTACAATAATGGTATTGCAAATTTATCTGTTATTATGTTTACAAAGAAGTGAATGAATCCAGCTGAATCAGTCCTCTGTGTGAGCTTCTGGAAATCGATTTTCATGGAACTAACTTTTTATTATTATTTTTGTTACTATTATTTATTAGATTTGTATACCGCCCTTCTCCGGAGACCCGGGCGGCTCACAGGATACAAAAGCAACACAACATAGAAACATAGAAACATAGAAGACTGAGGGTAGAAAAAGACCTCCTGGTCCATCTAGTCTGCCCTTATACTATTTCCTGTATTTTATCTTAGGATGGATATATGTTTATCCCAGGCATGTTTAAATTCAGTTACTGTGGATTTATCTACCACGTCTGCTGGAAGTTTGTTCCAAGGATCTACTACTCTTTCAGTCAAATAATATTTCCTCATGTTGCTTTTGATCTTTCCCCCAACTAACTTCAGATTGTGTCCCCTTGTTCTTGTGTTCACTTTCCTATTAAAAACACTTCCCTCCTGAACCTTATTTAACCCTTTAACATATTTAAATGTTTCGATCATGTCCCCCCTTTCCCTTCTGTCCTCCAGACTCTACAGATTGAGTTCATTCAGTCTTTCCTGATACGTTTTATGCTTAAGACCTTCCACCATTCTTGTAGCCCGTCTTTGGACCCCTTCAATTTTGTCAATATCTTTTTGTAGGTGAGGTCAAAATTGAACGGGTCCAAAGACGGGCTACAAGAATGGTGGAAGGTCTTAAGCATAAAACGTATCAGGAAAGACTGAATGAACTCAATCTGTATAGTCTGGAGGACAAATATAGTTAATTAAAAATTACTACTAAAATCCCATATATAATAAAATTAGTCAGCCAATTCATTCACAACCACACATTACATCTCGTAAACAGAGGAAGGGGGCTTGATTAATACCCTCCCCCTTTCCCCCCACCTCCAGCGACGGGATTGGAAACACACCTTTTCGGAGGCGGTGGCAAGTTTCGTTCCGCTTGCGTCGAAAGCAAGGGCGGCCAGCGGACTATCGTGAGCGGGGATCATGTTGGTAGCCCTCTGCGGAGAAACCCGAGAAATGGAACACAAGATCTTAGTGCAGAATGGCGGTTCCTGCCCTCCTGCCCATCCCTAAACCACCCCAATCTTCAGAGACCAGGGCCTGGCAGGGAGCCTGCGTGGTCTTACCAGGTTGATGGTGTCAAAAACTTGGACCTCGCCAATGGTTGCGCTCCCCGGATAAGCCAGGTAACAGTTATCATTGTTTATGGACAGGGAACACAATCCTTAGAGAAACAGGAAAAGGGCACGGTTGGACTCTCCCTCCTTTGCAAAACGGCCAGTGAAAGAATCAAGAGTAATCACAACGATAATATTATTTATTGTCAACAGTTTGGAAATGATTAATGTCCGTTTCAACATTAACCCACCGCGGAGGCGACAGATGAGAGCCCATTCATTTGTTTTCAAAGTAAGATTTCTTTTACATAGAAACATAGAAGACTGACGGCAGAAAAAGACCTCCTGGTCCATCTAGTCTGCCCTTATACTATTTCCTGTATTTTATCTTAGGATGGATCTATGTTTATCCCAGGCATGTTTAAATTCAGTTACTGTGGATTTACCAACCATGTCTGCTGGACGATTGTTCCAAGCATCTATTACTCTTTCAGTAAAATAATATTTCCTCACGTTGCTTTTGATCTTTCCCCCAACTAACCTCAGATTGTGTCCCCTTGTTCTTGTGTTCACTTTCCTATTAAAAACACTTCCCTCCTGAACCTTATTTAACCCTTTAACATATTTAAATGTTTCAATCATGTCCCCCCTTTTCCTTCTGTCCTCCAGACTATACAGATTGAGTCCATTAAGTCTTTCCTGATACGTTTTATGCTGAAGACCTTCCACCATTCTTGTAGCCCGTCTTTGGACCCGTTCAGTTTTGTCAATATCTTTTTGTAGGTGAGGTCTCCAGAACTGAACACAGTATTCCAAATGGGGTCTCACCAGCGCTCTATATAAGGGGATCACAATCCCCCTCTTTTCATTACAAAAGTAGAAAATAAACATGTCTCGATGGACAACATAATAAAACATGTCTTCACATGATAGAGGTATAATGGAGAGTGAGCAAAGAGCATGAAAAAGAAGGATGTGAGGTTAGATGTGGCAGGATATTACATCATCATAGGAGGATCTTGATAAAACACACACAGTTAACTATTTAATTACTGAATGTCTCTGGGGCTGTCAATATTCAGCGTGACATTTATTTTATTTAGTTATTTATTGGATTTGATTCTTTTGGGACCTAGGAGCCTGGTGTGTGTGTGTGTGTGTCTGTGTGTGTGTGTACTTCAAAATGTGGCTGATGTCAAAACAGCAGACTAACTGTAGGCCTTCTAGAATCTGAAGGTGGAGTCACAAGAGGAATCAGCCTAGAATCTCTACATAGCTACAAAAGACTTTCTTGAATTTCCTTAACTTTTACCTGGTTGTATTGACACCTGTGCATGGAAATTAGTGGAAATAAATCAGTTTAATCGCAGCTTCCCTTTCACACCTGACACTAACATCGCCCAGATGAACACGCCCACCTTACTCTTTTGGACGTAACCAGCTAAAATGGGGAGCGGAAAGGTGTCAGCGTCAGAGAGGGATCAAAGGAGAGTAAGGAGCATATTTTTACCTGCAGGGTTGGGGGGCGTCTCCCTGATGGTGTGTAGCACCTTCATATCCCGTATGTTATGTATATACAGAGACTCTTCCAGGCAGACGATCAATCTCTGGGGGAGGGAAATAAAAAGAAGAGGAAGGAGAGAGAGAAGCAGAAAGCAATAGCACTTAGACTTGTAGGGGTAGTCCTCGAATTACAACCGAGCCCAAAGTTTATGTTGCTAAAGAGAGACATTTGTTAAGTGGGTTTTGTCCCAGTTTACGGCTTTTTCTTGCCGCAGTTGTTAGACGGATCACTCCAGTTGTTAAATTATGATGAATTTGAAAGAGAGGAAGAAAGGAAGGAAGGAAGGAAGGAAAGAAAGGGAGGAAATAGGAAAGAAGGGAGGGAGAAATTGGAAAGGAGGGAGGAAGGGATGAATTTGAAAGAGAGGAAGGGAGGATTTGGAAGGAGGGAGAGATGGAGGGAATAGGAAAGAAGGAGAGAGGGAGGAATTGGAAAAGAGGGAGGGAGGGATGAATTTGAAAGGGAGGACGGAAGGATGGATTTGGAAGGAGGAGAGAGGGAGGGAATAGGAAAGAAGGAGGGAGGGAGGGATGAATTTGAAAGAGAGGAAGGAAGGAAGGATTTGGAAGGGGGGAGGGATGGAGGAATTAGGAAAGAAGGGAAGGAAGGAGAGAGAAATTGGAAAGGAGGGAGGGAGGGATGAATTTGAAAGAGAGGAACTAAAGGGAAGGAAGGGAGGGAGGAATTTTGAAGAGGGAAAGGAAAGGGGAAAGAGAAGGGGAAGGGGAAGGGAATGAAAGGAAAGGCTTATATAGGTAGCCATTGAATTACAACCACAATTGAGCCCAAAATTCATGTTGCTAAATGAGAAATTTGTTAAGGATCGAACTGCGGACAGTTGGTTGCAGTACCGCCTTCTCACCACCGCCGCCACCACCAGCAGCAGCTTGCCTGAACGGGTCCCCACTCACCTGCCTGTTCAGCTTCACGGCCAGGATGGTGTTGGAGTAGCTGTAGTTGCAGATCTCCGTCCCTTTCTTGAAGTGGCAGACTTTCAGCTTGCGGGGCGCCCGGAGGCTCACGATGGCCACCAGGCTGCTGGAAAAGAGCCGCTCCACGATGCAGACGTCTTCGGTGTCATCTGCGAGGCGACGGTGGGAAGGGAGCGGGGCGGCACAAAACAAGAGACACGACAACCAACCAGGTTAACTGCTGGGGCAGGAAAGGAAAGAGCTCACGAGACTCAGCCGCCCTCCCCAAGAAATTGTCTACCGTGTTTCCCTGAGACAGGTTGAGGCAGGCAGGGTTCCCTTGGGTCCCATTGGTTGGGGGTCAAGGGAAAAGGAGGGTCTTGCCTTCTCTTTCTGCTCAAGGTCCCCATGGACAATTGGTAAACCACAGAATGCTGGACTCGATGGGTTTTGGCCCGATTCAGCATGGCTCTTTTTATGTTCTTATGTTACTTCCTTCCTTCCTTCCTATTTTTCATCCTTTCCTATCCTTCCTTCCTCGCACCCTCACTACCTATTTTTCCTTCCTTCCTTCCTTCCTTCCTTCCTTCCTTCCTTCCTTCCTTCCTTCCTTCCTTCCTTCCTTCCTCTTCCAAGTGCCGCCTCTATGTTGGTTGAGGCAGACAGGGTTCCCTTGGGTACTATTTGTTGGGGGGTCAATGGAAAGGGAGGGTCTTGCCTTCTCTTTCTGCTCAAGATCCCCATGGACAATTGGGGGGCCACTGTGGGCCACAGAATGCTGGACTTGATGGGCTCTGGCCCGATTCAGCAGGGCTCTTCTTGTGTTCGTATGTTCTTAACTTAATTGTGCGTGCTGTGGAGTTGCTCTCTTTTAATGCATGGATAGAAAAGGTGGATAGGGAAAAATCATTTTCTCTATCACACAATGCTAGGACGAGGGGCCCCTCCCTAAAGCTCATAGGTAAGAAAGTGAGGAGAAACAAAGGGAAATATTTCTTCCCCCAGAGGGTTCTTGGTTGATGGAATTCCCTTCCAGAAGAGGTCGTGACAGCTGTCAGCCTGGAGATCTTCAAGGCAAGATTAGACAGATTCACGGATGCCAAGTATATCATAGGTGGTTATTGAAACGGATGTCTATGTGCCGCTTCTATGTGGGCTAAGGCAGGCAGGGTTCTCTCAGGTCTCATTTGTTGGGGTTCAAGGGAAAGGGAGGGTCTTGCCTTCTCCTTCTGCTCAAGATCCCCATGGACAATTGGTGGGCCCCTGTGGGACACAGAATGCTGGACTCGATGGGCTTTGGCCTGATTCAGCAGGGCTCTTCTTAATATGTCATGAGTTTTAATATGCTAAGGAGTTAAATAAGGTTCCGGAGAGAAGTGTTTTTAATAGGAAAGTGAACCCAAGAACAAGGGGCAAACAATCTGAGGTTAGTTGGGGGAAAGATCAGAAGCAACGTGAGAAAATATTACAGTATTTGACTGAAAGAGTAGTAGATGCTTGGAACAAACTTCCAGCAGACGTGGTTGGTCAGTCCACAGTCACTTTGACCTAATTCAACAGGGCTCTTCTTATACTCTTATGTTCTTAAGTACCCGAGAGTTTTAGCTGGACACAGATAATTTAAAAACAAAGGCAGAGGTACATGGGTCTAAGGCAGTGTTTCCCAACCTTGGCAGCTTGAAGATATTTGGACTTCAATTCCCAGCATTCTGGGAGTTGAAGTCCAAATATCTTCAACTTGCCAAGGTCGGGAAACACTGGTCTAAGAGACAGAACATTTCCAACTGAACCAGAACATGGAGGCAGTCAATTAAACAACTGCCGGCCAGAAACTCTCTCCTTCTCTCTCGTGGATCAATAGGTTGCCATTTCTAATCACAGCTGCCTATAAATAGCCTGCCATATTTCAGCGCGAAGCTGTTAAATGGGTGAAGGCGAAAGAACAAGTGGGATAAAAGCTCTCCACTCACTGGAGCTTTGAGAGCTGTAAATAAAAACAGCCACTCAAAACTGGTGCCTGCTAAATACATTTCAGGCCGCTAGCGAGACCTTCTCGTATGCGGCTATTAATATAAATCTTCGCGCATCCAATGGCATTTGCAGTCGGTGTTCGCCAACTGGGGGAAAAGGCCAGGAAGTTAATTATCGTTAGGGGTTCTGATTCATGAGGCCTTCGGACCAAAAGATTTCTGCTTTCTGAGATACAGAGAAATTCAGGAAGTCCGAGACAAAGTGGGCGCTCCAGGCGAACAGGACATGTGGGAACCAATCTCGGTTGGTCGCCGGGATCAGAGGTTTAGTCTTAAGAACTCAAATAACAATAACAATAACAATAATAATAATTACTATTATTACTATTATTATTACTATTATTATTATTATTAATTAGATTTGTATGCCGCCCCTCTCCGAAGACTCGGGGCGGCTCACAACAATAATAAAAACAATATTATAGCAGAACAAATCTAATATTAAAAAACATATAAAACCCTATCATTATTTAAAAAACCAAACAACACATTCATACCAAACATAAAACATAGTATAAAACAGCCTGGGGGAAAGGTGTCTCAACTCCCCCATGCCTGGTGAACAAAAAGGAAGGTTCTACATTTAGGCAAGAAAAGCAAAACACACAGGTACAGTATAAGGGGGACTTTGCTCAACAGTAGTAACTGTGAGAGGGATCTCGGAGTCCCTGGGGACAACCACTTAAATATCAGCCAGCCGTGTGCAGCAGCTGCCAAAAAAGCCAACACAGTTCTAGGCTGCATCAACAGAGGGAGAGAATCAAGATCACGTGAAGGGTTAATAATATAAGGCCTTGGTAAGACCACACTTGGAATAGGGCATTTTTTAACATATTGGATTTGTGATATTGTATTATAGTTGTGAGCCGCTCCGAGTCCTCGGAGAGGGGCGGCATACAAATCTAATAAATTATTATTATTTATTATTCAGTTTTGGTCGCCACGATGCAAAAAGGATGTTGAGACTCTAGAAATAGTGCAGAGAAGAGCGACAAAAGTTATTAAGGGACTGGAGTCTCAAACATATTTATTTATTAGGTTTGTATGCCACCTCTCTCCGTAGAAGAAGAACGGTTGCAGGAACTGGGCCTGGCTCGTTTAATGAAAGGAAGGACCAGGGGAGACATGATAGCAGTCTTCCAACATCTCTCAGGGGTTGCCACAAAGAAGAAGGAGTCAACCTCTTCTCCAAAGCACCTCAGGGTAGAACAAGAAGCAATGGGTGGAAACTAAACAAGGAGAAAAGCAACTTAGAACTAAGGAGTGTCGGAAATCAGAATGCTCCCATTATATATATTATATATTTATTCGACTTTTATGCCGCCCAATCCTGAAGGACTCTATGAACACTTTTATAGAGGTAGACCTCAACTTATAAACATTCATTTAGTTGAAAGTTCAACTGTTCAACCGTTCAAAGTTACGTCAGTGCTGGGAGGGAAAAAAGAGACTTACAACTAGGAACAAGCCCATAGATCCTAACGCCAAGGAGGCTGGGAAATCCTGCTTTGGCCTACGGCCGACATTTATGAAAAGTGAGAATGGGAAGGAGGAAATAAACACACACTCACACGCCACAAGAAGCCACTTACTGCATTCGTAGATCTGCTCCAGTTTATCCACAGAAGACAGAGAGAAGAATTTGTACCCCAACACGCTGCCAACTGCCAAGGACCTGAAAAATAAACAAGAGGTCAAACAAGGATCCTGAATTTACTACGGTTCTGTGGGCATGGCTTGGTGTGTGTGTATAGTATATATATATTTATATTTATTTATTTTTATTTATTAGATTTGTATGCCGCCCCTCTCCGAAGACTCGGGGCGGCTGACAACAGTAATAGAAACAATATAACAGTGAAACAAATCTAATATTAAAATAAAACATATCTTAAAGCCCAACAATTTAAAACCATACAACACATACATACCAAACATAAATATAAAAGCCTGGGGGAGGATGTCTCAGTTCCCCCATGCCTGGCGATATAGGTGGGTCTTGAATAATTTGCGAAAGACAAGGAGGGTGGGGGCCGTTCTAATCTCTGGGGGGAGTTGATTCCAGAGGGTCGGGGCCGCCACAGAGAAGGCTCTTCCCCTGGGGCCTGCCAAACGACATTGTTTGGGCGACAGGATCCAGAGAAGGCCAACTCTGTGGGACCTTATCGGCTGCTGGGATTTGTGCGGTAGAAGGTGGTTCTGGAGGTATTCTGGTCCAATGTCATATATATCTGTATATAATATAATTAGGCAACAGGAGCATCAAGACCGACACAGACTTCAGAGGATAATCACAACAGCAGAAAAAACAATGGCTGCTATTGAGGACCTGTATACTGCACGAGCCAAAAAGAAGGCTGTGAAAATATTTACTGACCCCTCGCATCCTGGATATAAACTGTCTCAACTCCTACCCTCAAAACTACAGAGCACCACACACCAGAACTAGACACAAGAACAGTTTTTCCCCCAAATGCCATCACTCTGCTAAACAAATAATTCCCTCAACGCTGTCCAACTATTTACTAAGTCTGCACTACTATTACTACTAGTTTTTTCTCATCATTCCTATCACCCTTTTCCTCCCACTTATGACTGTATGACTCTAACTTGTTGCTTGTATCCTTAAGATTTTTATTAATATTGATTGTTTCCTCATTGCTTATTTGACCCCTATAATCATTATGTGTTGCACCTCATGATTCTTGACAAATATATATTTTCTTTTATGTACAGTGAGAGCATCTGCACCAAAGACAAATTCCTTGCGTGTGTCCAATCAAACTTGGCCAATAAAGAATTCTATTCTATTTTGTTCTATTCTATTCTTCTATTTTACGACCCTCGCCGTTTACAAGTGTGATGGGCAGACTCCATTACGGTCATAAGTCAAAGTCTAGCCACACCTTATTGTATTTCTATCGGGTTGACCGCTGTACAATTTGTTTGCGCCGAGTTCAATAATGTTTTGTCCTGTCTCCAAGCAAAATTCTTCTGTTTGGAGAAGGCCGGGAGAGAGAAAGAGAGAATATCCTCTCTCTCTCTGTTTATTGCAAAGGCTGGTTATATCCTCGAGAGAGAAATAGCTATTGATTATAAAAACTCATTTGTGTCTCACCACGGGTACGAATCGCACGACAATTCATTTTCTCTTCGAAAGCACAACTTGGGCAGAAACACGAAAATGGTTCTCTATAATGCGCCCCAAAGGGAAAGTCAGTATTTTTGATCTAGTGGTTTCAAGATTATTTATAGAGTTTGTACGACCCGTTATTTATAAGTCGCTATCAATTTTAACGGACTCTAAAGCAAGCAGAACGCACAGTGTGTTCTCACTTGGTAATGATTTGCGGAGTGAGAAAGGCAAAAAAAAAAAAAAGACTCGGTGTTGGGAGAGCAAAATGCGTTAAAGATAATCTTGTCATCTGGCAATAAGAAATATTCAACAGAATGGAATATGGTTTTATGGCCCTCCGAGGGCAGGAATATGTGTGTGTGTTTGCTTTTAATAATGGGGTTTTTAGTGTTTTTTAAATTATAGAAACATAGAAGTCTGACGGCAGAAAAAGACCTCCTGGTCCATCTAGTCTGCCCTTATACTATTTCCTGTATTTTATCTTAGGATGGATCTATGTTATCTCAGGCATGTTTAAATTTAGTTACTGTGGATTTACCTACCACGTCTGCTGGAAGTTTGTTCCAAGGATCTACTACTCTTTCAGTAAAATAATATTTTCTCATGTTGCTTTTGATCTTTCCCCCAACTAACTTCAGATTGTGTCCCCTTGTTCTTGTGTTCACTTTCCTATTAAAAACACTTCCCTCCTGAACCTTATTTAACCCAATTATTAGATTTGTTTTTTACATTGTTCTTGTTATTGTTGTGAGCTGCCCCGAGTCTACGGAGAGGGGCGGCATACAAATCTAATAAATAATAATAATAATAATAATAATAATAATAATAATATGCAATTCAAAGAGAGTCAAGGCCGCCTTTTGGGGTTACGCTGGAGATCACAAAACGTAGCTATGAGTTGTTGTTTTTTTTAATAATATCTTTATTAAATTTTCCATAAAAAAGACCAACAAGACATACGTACATTTAACATTAACTTGGGGTTGCAATTACCCCACTTACTTTAGAAGTCTTTCTAATACAGAAAAAAATCACTAATAACTTCTGCTGCACGAATCCCAGCGACCGATTAGGTCCCACAGAGTCGGCCTTCTCCGGTTGGCGGGCCCCAGGGGAAGAGCCTTCTCTGTGGCGGCCCCGACTCGCTGGAACCAGCTCCCCCCAGAGATTAGAACTGCCCCTACCCTCCTTGCCTTTGGTAAACACCTCAAAACCCACCTTTGTCGTCAGGCATGGGGAAATTGAGATATCTCCCCCGGGCCTATATAATTTATGCATGGTATGTTTGTAGGTATGTCTGCTTAAAAATGGGGTTTTCTTAACTACTTTAAATTTTTAAATTGTAAATTAATAGATTTGTTATGAATTGTTTTATTATGTTGTGAGCCGCCCCCAGTCTACGGAAAGGGGCGGCATACAAATCTAATAAATAAATAAATAAAATCAATATAATAATTCAAATGAAAAGAAGAATTTTTGTTTCTGTGTAATTATTACCTATAAGTTTAACAAAACAAAGCTATTTCTAATATCTATAGATACTTTTGAATCATTTAAATTTTGTTTTTTCCCTTTTATTTAACCATATATACAATTTGTTCCTAATATCATAAAATTCTGATTCTTCATGATTGTTTAACCGCCTTGTCATCATATCCATTTTGGCACTCTCTATAATTTTTCTTATTACCTCGTCTTCCTTGGGAATGTCTCCCACCTTCCAATTTTGTGCGAATACTATCCTAGCTGCTGTCAGGATATGTATAATTAAGAAAAAAAAAATCCTTTTTGTATTTTTGGTTCGTTATACCTAGTAAAAAAAATTCTGGCGTTTTCTTTATGTCCTGTAAAGTAATTTCTTTTATCCACTTTTCTATTGTGTTCCAATATGACTTAGTTTTGTGGCAAGTCACGTAGCTATAAGTTTTTGTCGGACTCTTTTTTTTTAATAAGACGATCAAACTAATCTAATATAAGCAGTCAGAGAAGCGAGTGGGAGATTATTAACTGACAGGTGTTGCAACCAAGGTTTGGAAATTGTTATCATGAAATCGGGTGCTGGCCGCCAGCCTCGGTGACTTCAAACAAGGGTTGAGTGAATGGATGGAAAACCTGGAAACTGATGGTTATTAGCCTTGATTTAATTCAATTTGATTTATTAGACTTCTGAGCTGCCCAACTCCTTTCGGACTCTGATGTTGATGTTGGTGGGTCGGCCTCTGAAGACCGTCTTGCTGGTAGACTCACTGGTTTTGACAGGAGAGAATATCTGTAGCTCTGGTGCTCTGTGAGCTTGGAAGGTTTTATGGCGGGCATTTCATGACCCGTCTAGATAACATCATCAGTGCTAGAAGGGGGTGGGATTTGTGGAGGGAGGAGGAGGAGGACTTTAAGGTCCTTGGTGTTCTCTGAGCTTGGAGGTTATCTTGTGAACGTTTCATGGCCCAACTAGTTAATATCCTTCCTTCCTCCCTTTAACCTATTTTCTCCTTCCTTGCTCCATCCCTCCCATTCAACCTATTCTCTCCTTCCTTCCTTCCTCCATTTAACCTATTCCTTCCTTCCTTCCTTCCTCCATTTAACCTGTTCTCTCCTTCCTTCCTTCATTTAACCTATTCTCTCCTTCCTTCCTTCCTCCTTCCCTCCCTCCCTCCCTCCATTTAACCTATTTTCTCCTTCCTTGCTCCATCCCTCCCATTCAACCTATTCTCTCCTTCCTTCCTTCCATCCATTCAACCTATTTTCTCCTTTATTCCTCCATCTCTCTCATTCAATCTATTCCTTCCTTCCTCCCTCCTGTTCAACCTATTCTCTCCCTTCCTCACTCCCATCCAAACTATTTTCTCCTTCCTTCCTCCATCCCTCCCATTCAACCTATTCTCTCCTTCCTTCCTTCCTTCCTTCCATCCATTCAACCTATTTTCTCCTTTATTCCTCCATCCCTGCCATTCAATCTATTCCTTCCTTCCTCCCTCCTGTTCAACCTATTCTCTCCCATCTTCCTTCCCTCCTTGCTTCCTTCCTTCCTCCCTCTCTCCCACCCATCCACTCAACCTATTTTCTGCTTCCTTCCTCCATCCCTCCCATTCAACCTATCATCTCTCTCTCTCCCTTCCTTCCTTCTTGGTCCAACTAGCTAGTATCATTAGTGATCCATCCTTCCTCCATCGCTCCCTCTCTCTCGTTGGAGCTCTCTGAGCTTGATGGTTTTCCTGCAGACGTTTTGTTACCTAACCAGGTAACACCATCAGAGCTAGAAGGGCAGTGATGATGTTCCTTGCCTCTTACAGGACCTCTGTAAGGTCCTTTTACAAGGAGTAGGAATTGGGGTGTTTATGTCCATATTCCTGACGCCTACCCTCTTATTAGAAGCTGAGACAACCTGTCTATCACACAGCCCCGCCTGCCTGGACTCCATCATTGAAAAGAAAATGAGTAGGGGGCCCTTTTTGATTCTGTTGTGTAGAAGCAACAACTCCTTCAATGAAAGGCACGTACCCGACACACAAAGACACAAACAGCCCACACAAAGTTCATCACTCTCTCTGAAATGAGGAATCGGAGTTCTACAAAGCGTGGAATAAATGGTACATTCGGCTGGAGGAAAGACAACATATACAACTCCATCATGATCCTCCTACCCTTCACCCAAACAACTATCCCACAAACTTATAAAACAACATTATGAATCAGTGATAAACGGATGAACAAATTCAAAACGACAAAATTTAAACTCTACCTCAAATTCAGAAACACAAAACCTTCATCTATACTGATAGCAAAGAACTTAAAAGCCGTAGAGTAATCTGGTCAACGGATAAGTTGACACTATTTACGGTATCTGATAAATTTATAGATATGAATTTTCCCCTTCTTTCTTTCTTTCTCTCTCTTTCTTTCCTTTCTTCTTCTTTCTTTTATTTTTAATTTTCCCTCTTCTCTTTTCTTTCTCTTTTTCCTTCCTTCTATTTCTCTCTTTATAGCTTTATTTCCTTTTATATATGTAAGCGTGCGTTTTGATTTATAACTGCACACTCTAAATTCATATATACATTTGTACCAATATTCCCATAGTCCTTTTTGCTTTATGTATCCCCTTCCCTATTTATCTTCAATAAACACTGTATTTTGTTTAAAATAAAAAATAAAAAAAAGAAAGAAAATAAGTAGGGGGGGGGGCAACCTCCCCTCCGTCCTGCTCCCCTTTTGATTCTGTTGTGTAGAAGCAACAATTCCTTCAATGAAAGACATGTACAGAAACACAAAGACACAAACAGCCCACGCAAAGTTAATTACCCTCTCTTCAATGGCAGCAGAGATCAATTAACCACCGCTGAGAGACAGGCACGTAAATAATTAAGCCTACGCTTGTCGGGAACAGAACATATTGTGGTTGTAAACTGCTGGCATTGACTGTCCTTTCCAGCCGACAAGGTTCGCTCGCCCTACCTGGGCGTCTCCTCCTCCTCCGTCCCTACCAAAAACTTTTTGGCTCTCAAAAGTTGTCAGAACCAGGTTGGGATTCAAATGCAGCTCTCTGAATAGCAGGTAGAGGTTGTCCTCAACTCATTCATTCATTCATTCATTCATTCATTCATTCATTCATTCATTCGACTTCTAGGCCGCCCAATCCCAATGGGACTCAGGGCGGCTTGCAACCATATAAAAATACAAATTACAATAGTAAAAGAAGTCTAACCTATTCCTATTCCAATCCTATTTCATTCCATTCTTCTCTATTTATTTTATTCTACTCTATTCTAGTCTTTATTCCACTATTCTATTCCATTCTATTCTTCCCTGTTCCATTCTTCTCTATTCTATTCTGTTCAATTCTATTCTTCTCTATTCTATTCTCTACTCAACTTTATTATTCTATTCTATTCTTCTCCATTCTATTCTATTCTACTCTACTCCTATTCCATTCTATTCTATTCTTCTCCTTTTTATTCTATTTTATTCTATTCTTCTCTATTCTATTCTCTACTCAACTTTACTATTCTATTCTATTCTTCTCTATTCTACTCTACTCCTATTCCATTCTGTTCCTATTCTATTCTATTCTTCTCCTTTCTATTCTATTCTATTCTCTACTCAACTTTACTATTCTATTCTATTCTACTCTACTCCTATTCTATTCTTCTGTATTCTATACTCCTATTCCATTCTATTCTTCTCTATTCTATTTAATTCTTCTCTATTCTATACTCCTATTCCATTCTATTCTTCTCTATTCTATTCTATTCTTCTGTATTCTATACTCCTATTCCATTCTACTCTTCTCTATTCTATTTAATTCTTCTCTATTCTATACTCCTATTCCATTATATTCTTCTGTATTCTATTCTATTCTTCTGCATTCTATACTTCTATTCCATTCTATTCTTCTCTATTCTACTCTACTCCTATTCCAATCCATTCCATTCTTCTCTATTCTATTCTATTCTTCTCTATCCTACTCTTCTCTATTCAATTCTATTCTACTCTATTTTCTTTAAAATTTCCTATTTTGACACATCAGCAATCTAACCCCCGCTTCCCCCCCTCCCCTTTTTTGCAAGAATTAAACCTACTTTGCATTCAAGAGACGAGGCCTCTGCAGCATTTCGGTCTTGTACCCTCCTGCCAACTCACAAATGTACACATACAGACAAGGAGCCACCGCTGGAGTTAACGGAACCAGCCACACAAAAAAAGAAAGACGGAAACAGCAGAAGCACTTTAGGGTTTTTCCTCCCAAACGAATCACACACAAAATATCCCAGGTAGATTTTCAAACGCAGCCCAGTGAAGGAGCACAGAGTTTTGCACCCCTTCAAGCAAACCAAACAGAAACCTGAGACATAGAAACATAGAAGATTGACATCAGAAAAAGACCTCATGGTCCATCTAGTTTGCCCTTATACTATTTCCTGTATTTTATCTTAGGATGGATAGATGTTTATCCCAGGCATGTTTAAATTCAGTTACTGTGGATTTGCCAACCAGATCTGCTGGAAGTTTGTTCCAAGCATCTACTGCTCTTTCAGTCAAATAATACTTTCTCATGTTGCTTCTGATCATTCCCCCAACTGACCTGAACTTGCTTGTTTTCTTGAAAATGTTTCTTCGTGACCCAACTAGGGAACAACATCAGTGCTAGAAGGAAGTGGGGTCTATGGAGAGGAAGAGGAGGAGGAGAGGAGGAGGAGGAGAGGAGGAGGAAGAGGAGGAGAAGGAAGAGGAGGAGAAGGAGGTGGTGGAGGAGGTGGTGGTGGAGGAAGAAGAGGAAGAGGAGGAGAAGGAGGTGGTGGAGGAGGTGGAGGAAGAGGAGGAGGAGGAAGAGGAGGAGAAGGTGGTGGTGGAGGAGGACGAGGAGGAAGAGGAGGAGGAACAACTGTGGAGGATCATAGAAACACAGAAGATTGACGGCAAAAAAAGACCTCCTGGTCCCTCTAGTCTGCCCTTATACTATTTCCTGTATTTTATCTTAGGATGGATATATGTTTATCCCAGGCACGTTTCAATTCCGTCCCTATGGATTTCCCAACCACATCTGCTGGAAGTTTGTTCCAAGCCTCTACTACTCTTTCAGTCAAATAATATCTTCTCGTTGCTTCTGATCTTTTCCCCCAACTAACCTCAGATTGTGTCCCCTTGTTCTTGGGTTCACTTTCCTATTAAAAACACTTCCCTCCTGAACCTTATCGTTATTTTCTCAACCATTTTATCGTGGGAGAATTGTGTGAAAGCAAGACTGGGTCAAGAACAGGGGTAAAATTCAACAGGTTCTGGAGAACTGGTAGCAGGAACTTTGAATTTCACCCCTGGACAAGAGAGGGGGAAATTGGGTCCCGATTACCTATTGTTGTACATACTCCTGATCAGTTGGAGGATGATGAAGATATTGAGGACTCGGATTCAGATAGTGTTTATGAAGTAGTGGGGGGCCCGGGGTTACAGGTAGTAGAACAGGTGGGAGGCCAGCCACAGGATGGGGCCATGAGTTCAGGATCTAGCGAGGGAGAATCAGACGCTCGCTGGGTTAATCCTAAATTCAGAAGGATTCCGAAACGTAGAGAACAGGTGTCTGGAAGAAGATATTAAGGAGAGGAATGGGTTAAATGTTGTAGTGAGGTATTTGGCACGTCAGGGGGCTAGTGGAGAAGAAGGGTGGAGTTTCAACGTTGCTGAAAATAAATATGGAGGGGCTTTTCGCCACGCTAAAGTAAGGCAAAGTATTTTGTATTGTATTTAGTCAGTGTTGCTGTTTTTAATAGCTATGTAGTTAGGAAATAATCTTGTTTAAGTGAAGCAGGAAAAGGAATGTGAGGAATGCGGCTAGAAGAGAGATGACGGACCGATTGATGTCTGGAATGTGTTGAAGTACAGGAGAGCAGAGAAATAAACGGAGTTGCTTTATTCATGAAATGATGCATTTAATGAGAGTTATTTGTAATTACTAAACTTCTACCAGAAACCAGAACACCTATGGGACTGTCTTCTGCTCCATGTATTCCAGCGATCCGTCAGGTCCCACAGAGTTGGCCTTCTTCAGGTCCCATCAGCCAGGCAATGACATCTGGCAGTGCCTAGGGGAAGAGCCTTCTCTGTGGCGGCCCCGGCCCTCTGGAATCAACTCCCCCTGGAGATTCGTACTCCCCGCACCCTCCCAGTCTTCTGTAAGGCCCTGAAAGTACATTTCTGCCGACAGGCTTGAAGCCACTGAAATCTTAACTTCTATCCCGGTCTACGAGTGAAGTATGATATGAATTTTTATGTGTTTTTAGCATTGAGATTTTTAGAGTATTTAATATTAGATTTCTTTATGTTTTTGTATTTGTTTACTGTGAGCCGCCCTAAGTCCCAGGAGAAGGGTGGCATAGAAATCTGATTAAATAATAATAATGATTGTGATAGGTATTCTGTAGCTGGATATATTGATACCAGTCTAGGTTAATACCATTCTCTGCAAGTGTTAGTTTAGGTATTAGATGATCATTTGAATCAAGCAGCTGCTCGTAGGTTATTATCATGTTTGATGAAAATAAATTGGGATGGAAGAATAATTAAATCGGTGAAATCCACTTTGGAGTCGCTAAATAATTCTTTTTAATAAATTGCCAGACTTGGATTAGTGTATTACGAATATAATGTTGCTTAATATAAGATGCTATTTTGTTCATGTCTGTTAATAAAATAGCATGCCATCCAGTGAGGTCATAGCCTTCTAGTACTAATAACCTTCTATTTTTCAAAGTTATCAATAATAATAATAATAATAATAATAATAATAATAATAATAATAATATTTATTTATTTAGACTTCTATGCCGCCCAACCCTGAAGAACTCAATAAATTGGCTTCCCTCTTTTTCCCTGCTGCTGCATTTCAATATTCCTAACTTTGAGTTGTTGTTTTTTAATTACATTTGTTTTATTTGTTTGTTTCCTTGAAAACGTTTTGCTTCCCCTTCAAGAAACTTCTGCTCATAATTGAAGAAGCTTCTCGGATGTTATCAAAAAATTTTTTAAAAAACCACCAAGAAAGTCCAGTTACTTTTTGAAAAACTTGACCTGGATGATTGAGAATGAGTCCATGGGGTTGGGCGCCATAGAAGTCAAATAAATTGAATTAAATATCCACAGATGTTTAAATAAGTCAATAACTCTGTTGTTGTTGGGGGTTTTTTTTCCATTTATGTTTATTACTTGAGCCTTTTTAAACTGCAAGGTGTTTTTTTTTAATCATTGCAAAGACAGAAAGATCCGACTGAGTGAGCTGTTGGAATGCGCTTCCCTATAGCAATATTTCATAATCTTGGTTACTGTTAAGATGGGTGGACTTCAATTCCCAGAACATCTCAGCTGAGCACTCTGGGAGGGTGTTTCCCAACCTTGATGAGCGAACTTCAATTCCCAGAATTCCTCAGCCAACAGGGCACTGGTGAAATCCATTTTTTACTACTGGTTCTGTGCATGGGCTTCTGGGAGTTGAAGTCCACGTGTCATAGCTGAGCCAACTAAAGCATGCTGGCTGGGGAATTCTGGGAGTTGAAGTCCACAAGGCATAGAAGAGCCCATTGTGCCCACCCGTTTTAGGGTAGTCTTTTCCCCTCCCGACCCCACCCCCTACCCCAAAATCCACAACCAGAAGGCAGGATGGGAAGCCAAGTTGGGAGGGAAAGGGGACATCTCTGGCCACGCCCCCTCCTCCTCCTCTTCCCCCCTCCCACCCGCTTTCGAATCTTGGCTCCTGCTCCCCCCCCCCGTGTCGGGCACGCGCGTGCGCGTTCCCTCTGGCCACGCCCCCTTCTCCCTTACGTGTTGTCCTGGTTGAAGTTGGCGAACAGCAGTTGGCCGGAGCCGGCCTCGCCGCTCTGACTGGCTAAGTTCATGGCGGCCTCGTCGCTCGTCCTTTCGCCGGGCGGGGAGGGAGCACGCAAGAAGCGGGGCGGCGAGGCTCAGCCTCGGAGGCGCCCGGCCCGGCTCCTCTTCTTCCCTTCCGTCCGTCTCCTCATCTCCCTCATCAAGCGGCCGCCTTGTTTACGCTTGGCTAGCAGCCGGAGCCTTTCCGCGCGTGCGCCATCCCGCCCTTCCTTTCCCGGCGGCCTCTTCGCACTCGCGCAGGCGCGTTGGGAAGGAAGACGAGAGGACCGCCAGGCCGCCTGCGCGGTGGCTCTTCACCGGAGGGCGGGGGTGTGTGTGGCTTTTGTGCGCGCAGGCGCAGTTCTCCTTTCTGCGTGCAAGATTATTATTTTTTTGCAAAGCGAAAAAAGATGCCAAAGGCGATGAAATGATCATTTGACCACGGATGCTTATTTAGGAAGCCTTAGTTTTAAAAAATGGCTAAGTGATTTAAAAGCAAAGCCTACCCAATAAAATAAAATAAAGCAAAAGATCTGATTTATTTGCTAGCTTAAAGAAAGGAGGTGCAATGAAACGCCAGATCAAGCCAATAAATAAAGATAGAATAGAATAGAATTCTTTATTGGCCAAGTGTGATTGAACACACAAGAATTTGTCTTTGGTGCACATGCTCTCTGCATAAAAGAAAATATAGAATAGAATAGATGCTCTCAGTGTACATAAAAGAAAATATACATTGTCAAGAATCAAGAGGTGCAACACTTAATGGTTGTCATAGGAGTCAAATAAGCAATCAGGAAACAATATTAATAAAAATCTTAGGATACAAGCAACAAGTTACAGTCATACAGTCCTAAGTGGGAGGAAAATGGGTGATAGGAATGATGAGAAAAACTAGTAGAAATAGAAGTGCAGATTTAGTAAAAAGTCTGACAGTGTTGAGGGAATTATTTGTTTAGCAGAGTGACGGCATTCTGGGGGGAAACCTCCTTGTGTCTTGTTTTGGTGTGCAGTGTTCTCTAGTGACATTTTGAGGGTAGGAGTTGAAACAGTTTATGTCGAGGACACGAGGTGACAGTAAATATTTTCACCGCCCTCTTTTTGACTCGTGCAGTCTACAGGTCCTCAATGGAAGGCAAGTTGGCAGCAATTGTTTTTTCTGCAGTTCTGATTCTCCTCTGAAGTCTGTGTTGGTCCTGTTGGGTTGCAGCACCAAACCAGCCCGTTATAGAGGTGCAGATGACAGACTCAATGATTCCTCTGTAGAACTGGATCAGCAGCTCCTTGGGCAGTTTGAGTTCCTGAGTTGGTGCAGAAAGAACATTCTTTGTTGTGCTTTTTTGATGATGTTTTTGATGTTATGTAATCATTTTAGGTCTTGAGACATGATAGAACCTAGAAATTTGAAGGTCTCTACTGTGGTTTTTTTTGGGGGGGGATACAGGAATAGAGGGGGGGGAGTTGCCAATTCAGTCTGTATAATAATATTCATTTTACTTTTCTTGCAATTGCAAGAATTGAAAATTGCAAGAATTGCAATTGCAAAATGACCTCTCCAAGATTCCTAAGAGGTCAGTAAGGGGTGTGCATAAATGCACTAGCCTGCCTCCCATCCCCTGTCCTATTGTCTCTCCTATATCTCATATATCGTATCTACTATTCTTCTATTCTTCTTATCCTACTCTCATAGTATCCTTCTATTCTCTAATTGATATATTCTATTCCTAAATTTTCCCTTCTATTCTTTCTCTAATATATTTTACTCGAGTATATTCAAAGTGTTGGTTATGACCTTTAAAGCCCTACATGGCAATGGACCAGATTACCTCCGGAACCGCCTGCTACCGCACAAATCCCAGCGACCGATAAGGTCCCACAGAGTTGGCCTTCTCTGGGTCCCGTCGACTAAACAATGTCGTTTGGCGGGCCCCAGGGGAAGAGCCTTCTCTGTGGCGGCCCCGGCCCTCTGGAACCAACTCCCCCCAGAGATTAGAACTGCCTCCACCCTCCCTGTCTTTCGTAAACTACTCAAGACTCATTTATACCGCCAGGCATGGGGGAGTTGAGATATTCCTTCCCCCTAGGCCATTACAAGTTATGCATGATATGTTTGTGTGTATGTTTGGTTTTATAATAGGGGTTTTTAGTTGTTTTTATTATTGGATTGTACATATTGTGTTTATCATTGTTGTTAGCCGCCCCGAGGCTGCGGAGAGGGGCGGCATACAAATCCAATAAATTATTATTATTATTATTATTATTATTATTATTATTATTATTATAACCTGTATAACCTTCATTGTGTATTGTTCTGCATCGGACAAAATAAATAAATAAAATTTCATTGGAAAAGCAAATCAGAAGAAGTTCATTTAACCCAACCACGGTGGAACATTATATTTTTTGTGATAAAGACGACGCTTCTTGCATGCAATTTCACCCCCACCCTTCAAACAGGTCAAGGGAGTTAGAAAACCCTGTTGTCCCCTAAGGCCATTCCTAAGCTCATTTTCTCATTAGTTTAGATTAGCCAAAGGGCCAGACCGGAGTCGGGAGTGCCTTCTTTTTGGCTCCAATTAGTGCTGTCTCCCATTAGCCGATAAAGCCGAAGAGATTTCCTTACCCTGAGCCTCTTTCGGGGTGGATGCCAAGATCGCTTTGCATGAGGGACAACAGATGGTGGTGGAAGAGAAGGGAAAGGAAACAGCCAGGAAATCGAATCAAAAGAGATTTGTGGTTGTGTGCATTTTGTTTGTGTGCAGAAACAACGAGGGCTTATTAATTTCCCAGGCTCTGGTTCTGCTTCCTGTTCCCTGGACACAGAGAAAGGCTTTGCAAAGCTTCCATTTCCAAACACACTTTACCTGGATGGAAACCGCTTTCGGCTGTGGCGAGGGGGGCGTTTGCCCAGGTTCGCCTGGTGCACCAGTTGCGGCCCTACTTGGACCGGGAGTCACTGCTCACAGTCACTCATGCCCTCATCACCTCGAGGCTCGACTACTGTAACGCTCTCTACATGGGGCTACCTTTGAAAAGTGTTCGGAAACTTCAGATCGTGCAGAATGCAGCTGCGAGAGCAGTCATGGGCTTCCCCAAATATGCCCATGTTACACCAACACTCCGCAGTCTGCATTGGTTGCCGATCAGTTTTTGGTCACAATTCAAAGTGTTGGTTATGACCTATAAAGCCCTTCATGGCATCGGACCAGATTATCTCCGGGACCGCCTTCTGCTGCACGAATCCCAGCGACCAGTTAGGTCCCACAGAGTGGATCTTCTCCGGGTCCTGTCAACTAATTGAATTGTGACCGGAAACTGATCGGCAACCAATGCAGACTGCGGAGTGTTGGTGTAACATTTGTCTCTCCTTTATCTCCTATATCTTTTCTTCCATTCCTATAACTTTCCCTCTCTTCTTTATTGACATATTTTATTCTTATATGTTTTCTTCTATTTATTTTATATATTTTACTACGTGCATATTCTCTATAACCTACATTGTGTATTTAAATAAATAAATAAATACATACATACATAAATAAGTAAATAAATAAATAAGTAAAATAAATAAATGCTCCCATAGAGGACCTTGTTGATGCGCCTTATGGACCGCAGTTCTGGCAATGTCCACCAGAGGGCAGAGGCAATAATCAAATGGTTTAGATTAAGAACTAGAGACGTGAAGTCCAGCATAGTACAAGTGAAACTTGAACAATTAGAATATCGTGCAAAAGTTCATTTAGTAATGCAACTTAAAAGATGAAATGTAATATATGAGACTCGTTACATGCAAAGCAAGATAGTTCAAGCCGTGATTTGTCATAATTCTAACCCTAACGCTTAGACTCTCTAATTGGGACTTTAACTGCATCATGATAGAAACATAGAAGATTGATGGCAGAAAAAGACCTCATGTTCCATCTAGTCTGCCCTTATACTATTTCCTGTATTTTATCTTAGGATGGATCTATGTTTCTCCCAGGCATGTTTACATTTGATTACTGTGGATTTACCAACCACGTCTGCTGGAAGCAAATATTATTTTCTCACGTTGCTTCTGATCTTTCCCCCAACTAACCTCAGATTGCGACCCCTTGTTCTTGTGTTCACTTTCCTATTAAAAACACTTCTCTCCTGGACCTTATTTAACCCTTTAACATATTTAAATGTTTCCATCATGTCCCCCCTTTCCCTTCTGTCCTCCAGACTATACAGATGGAGGTCATGAAGTCTTTCCTGGTCAGTTTGATACTTAAGACCTTCCCCCATTTTTGTAGCCCATCTTTGGACCCGTTCAATTTGATCCATATCTTTTTGTAGGTGAGGTCTCCAGAACTGGACATAGCATTCCAAGTGGGGTCTCATACAGCGGGAATGGGGGGGGGGGCAGGAACTATAGTCCATCTATCTGGAAGGAGGGACATTGAGTTGACCAATTGGCCTTGAGGATGAAGGAAATTCCTCCCACCCCCACCTGGCCATTAAGTGTATTGAAAATTGGAAGGTGAGATTATTTCCCCCAAGGAACAGCTTGAGGGGGGGTACACCGGTCTGCTTGGAAATGACCTCAGAGCCTGACCCCTCCCTCCCTCCAGCCACCTTTGCATGTTCTGCCATCATCCCAGCATCTGCTCCAGGAGATGCTGGTTGCCCCGGCAACCGTGTCC